>NC_069502.1:259688754-259693754 GCF_027579735.1 Bombina bombina
TAGGTTTTTGATACATGGTAGTTTCTAGTTGTCCATTCTCCTTAAGTATTCTCAAATCAAGAAAGTCAATGGATTCTTTGTTAGCCACCATCTTGAATTTCACCTGGTGTGGTAGATCATTAAGGGCCTGTATCCACTTGTATAGATGTTCTTCTGTACCTCTCTGTTACGGTTGCCTCCAGGCTGGCTGGAAGTTGGACCGTAGAAAAGGATGCTCCTAGCGCTCACCAAAGGAGCAGCAGCACCATAGTCACTCTAACTGCTGCGTAGCCACCATAAGTAACGCAGACTCTATGAACCACCGCTGCTGGGCTGGTATCTCGCTGTCTGCTCTGCACCCTGGACGTACGACCAAGCTCCAGTAGGTGAACCTCTTCCTTCTGTGGCAATCCCCGTAGCTAAGGGAGTATGAAAAGCATAGCAATCCCTGTAGTGATTATAGCTGAAGCTGTCCCCTACAAACATGAGTCAAAGCTGCAAGTTAGAGGGTCAGAAATAGGTCTGCTGTGCTGGAGCACACAGCCTGCTTTTTTTCAGGTTACATGCAAACAGGACACTCTCAGGGGGAGGCATAAAATCCCCCATCACACATTTGATATTAGATAGAGAGACACTCCCTTTGACAGGCCACAACATTTACTTCAGCAGATAACATTACACACAATAAAACAATGCAGTCCACCTTATCAATACTAGTCTGATTAGACAATGGGAAAGTTGATCACTAAACCTAATTAGAGCTAATCCCAGCAGACTTGTATTTAGAATAGATTTCTTGAAGCTGAACAAAATTTAACTCTTAATGGCACACAATGAAACTGAACCAAGTGGGAGAAAGCCAGGGACAAGTCATTTCACAGGTCTGGGGACATAGTCTTAAAGGGGCATTGTTCATCAAAGTCACAATATGTCCCCAGATGGTTCTTAAAGGGCCACACACACCCAACAAAAGTCAATATGTCCTCAGGGGCACAATCTTCCAGGGGCCATAGTCATGTGGAAGGAGGCTGGCAAATAGGCTTCTCCAAAATCCAGGGAAGCAGGGCAATTTTTCATTTAAAGGGCCAGTTACAAACAGCAGTTTGTAACATATCTCCCCTTTTGGAGGGAGACTAACCAGGCACCTGACCTTCTGCCGGTCAGTGCCCAAGTTAGTCTCGCAACCCACCCACAAATAATCGCTAGCAGCAAAGTAGCCCCCCCACAATACGTAGTACTGGCCTGTAAGTTCCAGGTTGCAGGATGAAAGTGCAGCATCCTCGGCCTTCCTGGCGCAGCTTGGCAAATAGCTGATGGTACTTGGGGGGCAGAGGCCAGCGGCACTCTGCCCTGGTGCCAGCGCTTCTGCTGGGGTGAGGGGTTTGCAGGCCAGTTCTGTAACAAGGACAAGGTCTGTAGGGCAGAGGCCAGCAGCGCTCTGTCCTGATGCCAGCTCTTCTGCTGGGGGAATTGGGGCATAGTCCTGCCCGGTGGCAAAGGGAACGTGGGGGTCAGTGGGGGCCAACATCTCCACTGTTAACCCTGGGCCCAAGTTAGGAGTTAGCTGGGGAGGGGGAGATTGGCTTACCTCCTCCTCCTGATACTCCGGCGGCCGTTGGGAAGGGAGGTCGATGCTCTCCGCTTCCTGTGGAACATGCTGCGGCTGGGGAGAGAGACCGGTTGTCTCCTCTCCCTGGAAGGCACACTCCGGCTGGGGAGGGAGGTCGATGCTCTCCCCTCCCTGTAGCTGGGTCTGTCGCAGGGGATCTGGGCCGCCTGCCCAGCATCCCTGTAGGGCCGGTAGAGAGACTGCGGTCCCATCTCCACCTGCCTGCTGGGGGTCCTCCCAGGACCAGTCTATGAGGCCTGCTGCCTCTGGTATCTCTGGTTGGGGTTGGGGGAGGAGACCGGTTGTCTCTTCCCTCTGCACAGTATACTGCCGCTGGGGAGGGAGGTCGCTGCTCTCCTCTCCCTGTGGAACATGCTGCGGCTGGGGAGAGAGACCAGGTGTCCATACCCTCAAACTCCACAGTTGGCGCTCAAAGGCTCGTGCCGCTTCGTTCTCAGTAGCCAATTCCCGGATGAGGCGAGTGACTACCTCCTGTGCAGGGTCTGGACCATATCGGACTAGCCGCCTCTTTACCTCTGGAACGAAATCAGCGCCCTCATAGCGACGGATCAGGTTGAGGTGCTCTTCACAGGTTTCTGACCAGTGTCTTGTCAGCTCCATGCTGCTGTAGGTAGGGACGCTGCGCAGTGGCTAGCGTTACCCTCAATTACTCTCCTACGATACCAGTGCTGTTGTGGTGCTGCTCCTTGCGCTAGGACGCGATCCCACCGCTGCCGCCAAATGTTACGGTTGCCTCCAGGCTGGCTGGAAGTTGGACCGTAGAAAAGGATGCTCCTAGCGCTCACCAAAGGAGCAGCAGCACCATAGTCACTCTAACTGCTGCGTAGCCACCATAAGTAACGCAGACTCTATGAACCACCGCTGCTGGGCTGGTATCTCGCTGTCTGCTCTGCGCCCTGGACCTACGACCAAGCTCCAGTAGGTGAACCTCTTCCTTCTGTGGCAATCCCCGTAGCTAAGGGAGTATGAAAAGCATAGCAATCCCTGTAGTGATTATAGCTGAAGCTGTCCCCTACAAACATGAGTCAAAGCTGCAAGTTAGAGGGTCAGAAATAGGTCTGCTGTGCTGGAGCACACAGCCTGCTTTTTTTCAGGTTACATGCAAACAGGACACTCTCAGGGGGAGGCATAAAATCCCCCATCACACATTTGATATTAGATAGAGAGACACTCCCTTTGACAGGCCACAACATTTACTTCAGCAGATAACATTACACACAATAAAACAATGCAGTCCACCTTATCAATACTAGTCTGATTAGACAATGGGAAAGTTGATCACTAAACCTAATTAGAGCTAATCCCAGCAGACTTGTATTTAGAATAGGTTTCTTGAAGCTGAACAAAATTTAACTCTTAATGGCACACAATGAAACTGAACCAAGTGGGAGAAAGCCAGGGACAAGTCATTTCACAGGTCTGGGGACATAGTCTTAAAGGGGCATTGTTCATCAAAGTCACAATATGTCCCCAGATGGTTCTTAAAGGGCCACACACACCCAACAAAAGTCAATATGTCCTCAGGGGCACAATCTTCCAGGGGCCATAGTCATGTGGAAGGAGGCTGGCAAATAGGCTTCTCCAAAATCCAGGGAAGCAGGGCAATTTTTCATTTAAAGGGCCAGTTACAAACAGCAGTTTGTAACACTCTCCACACCAGCAGAACATCATCAATATATCTCATGTATTTGATGATTTCAGGAACCTCATACACCTTCATTATGTTGGATTCATAATACTCCATAAATAAGTTCGCATAAGACGGGACCATGTTTGACCCCATGGCGATCCCCGTGATTTGCTGGTAGTATTTCAGTTCAAATCGGAAAAAATTTAGTGTCAAACATAATTCAAGGATCTTAATGATGTAGGTACTGCTAGGCCCGACATAGGGGTATCTAGAAAGAGCATGTGTAACTGCCATCATCCCGTCCTGGTGTGGGATGATGGTATATAGGCTTGTAACATCCATAGACACCAAGTAATCATCTGCAGAGAGATCTTGAACCTGTGAAAGTTGTCCCAATACATCAGTGGAATCCTTCACATATGATTTCATGTGTCTCACCAGTGGTTGGAGAAATGAGTCAATCCACTTTGCCAAAGTACTCAATGAGGATCCTCTCTCAGACACAATCGGGCGTCCAGGGGGTTTCTCCAGGCCCTTGTGCACCTTAGGAAGGGTGTACAGAATAGGGCAAATCGGATATGTCACCCGCAGCCAATCATATGTATCCTTGTTGACCCAACCTTCCACAACACCTTGAAGCAATATACTATCAATTCGCTCTTGAAATTGATTAGTAGGATCCTTCGTGAGAGGTAGATATACCAGGTTGTCGTTCGGTTGTGAGAGTATTTCTTCTTTGTAGTCCTTGTAGTTCAGGACCACAATGGCCCCTCCTTTGTCCGCATTACGGATCACTATGTTGGGGTTGTGGGCCAGACTCTCAATCGCCACACGTTCGTCTTTGGAGATGTTATGTCTGAATATCTCTTTTGGCATTGTTACGGCATCTTGTAAGACCAATCTGGTATAGGTTTGTATGCTGGCAGCGGTGTGTTGGGGGTCAAACGTGCCCTTATTTCTAAAAGTGGTTCCCATTTCCTGCTGTTCCATCATTTTGAAATGGTCTTTCAGCTTTAGATTTCTTTTAAACTTTTGGATATCCAATCAAGTATCAAATTCATCTGGTCTATGAGTGGGGACAAATGTCAAGCCTCTGTTGAGGAGTGTCAATTCTGCTTCAGTAAGTATGCGATCCGACAAATTCAGCACTATATTCTCCTGATTCGTCCACATCGTGGTGGTCTTCCAGTGAGTCCCACTCCTTCTTGGATGTGGTCTTCTTCCTTTTTTCGGTGGCTTGATCTTGTAGTCACCCCTAAAAAATGCGACTGTGAAGTTGAGGGGCCTGCATAATCATGTAGTCCTGAAGTGTCTGTGTCAGAGCCTGAGCTTGTATCAACAGTGTTAAGTTGTCTCCTGGTGTACACCCTCTGGCGACGGGGTCGCCTAGGCCTGTAGTTTTGCCTCTCTTCAGGGCTCAGGAGCCATTTATTGATTGTTGATGATCACTGACCCAAGACATGCTTACATTAAGGATACATGGTTAAAATCTAAGAGACGGATGCTTTAAGTGCCTTGGATGCACAACGTGCAGTTCGATGATACAGAGTAAAACATTCCACCATCCACATACCAATAAGAGTTTTAAGATCCAACACCATCTAACCTGTTCCACTCCATTTGTGGTCTACCTGCTGAATTGCACGTGTGGGATGTATTACGTCGGCAAGACGGATGACGACATCAAGAAGAGGATGGCTAACCATCAGAGTGCCATTAGGACTGCACTCAAAGATGGTACATCGGAACAACCTGTGGCAC
>NC_069502.1:259698754-259716254 GCF_027579735.1 Bombina bombina
TAAAACACACATAGCCACCTTACTACCATATCTCCCATGCTCTCTACTACACACCACATATCAACCCAAACATACTAAACATGACCTTTATATGAAATTTAATTATTACACCACGCAAAATTCTGAAAACAAACCTACTACAACACACACCCTACAACTCGCATAAACCATTTATGTCAAAGAAAATCCATATACTGACTCATATACTAGCAACAACCAACCACTCAACACTGTTACTATGCTCTCAAACAGTGACAGGATCTTGATATAGCCTCTAAAGGATAGTCCATGGTCATATTTAGACCCTTTGGATGCATTGTGTCCAGATTATAGATCCATTGCAGCTCTTTCTGCAATAAACGTCTTGACCTGTCACCTCCTCTCTGTGGTGCTGGAACATGGTCGATAATAATGTACCGCAGATCTTGTACACCATGGCCATTCTGAACAAAGTGCCTCGCCACAGGCTGTTCAGAGTCACCCTCTTTAAGTAATAAGATGTGTATGTCACTAGAGGCCAGGTATGAATACCTGATGATGTGGTGATGAAACCAGTGGCCGTTGTTGTGGTTGAGTTTGGTAAAGCTGGTTTTAGAGTTTGTGACTGTTGGACTTTTATTCTAGTAATGTATGGGTAGAGTCATGTTTGTGAGGTGTTGTGGCTGAGTTTGAGATGTTTTTACGTCAGGGAGAGGGTGTGATAGTGGTATGTTAGAGGGGTGATATGGGTGTATTGACATGACTGAGGGTCGAATGGCAAGTGTTAGCATAAATATAGCATAAAGTCAGATTTGACATGTAAGATAAGTTGGTAGTAAGTACCCTTGAGGAATACCCTATTGCTAATAAATATAGTGTTACGGATATACAAAAAAATGTTGTGCCACATTGGCATGTTGTATTTAAATCTAGATGGTATAATAGATATTGTGCCGTATTTGGTATATTTATGTTGTGGGGTGATTGATCAATAATTTGTATTGTTTACTAAAGTGTTGTCAGAGAGTTGTGATTGGATGGATGGGTTTATTGTGTGTATCTGTAAGTTTGATATGAGATTGGTATATGTGATTCAGGATGGGTGTATGGTTACGCTCTTAAGCGTGTGTCTGGGGTTGAATTTGAAGTATGTTGACCCGTATTGTATGTTAGTGTTGTAACTCTGAGGTGGTTTAAGGAATATTTTTGCGGCTAACTGCAGAATGTGGTGAAGTTGTGGGCGTGTGTTACACGCAATTGAGTGGGTCCGTATTGTTGTTTGGTTGCTAGGCAACGCTTGGCTAGCTTCGGCACTTCTAAGTTTCTAGTTAAGCATCTGTCTCATTACACGCTGATCTTTTATGTTTAAAGGTACTGCAATTATTGCAAGCATTAAGGACGGTTGTTTATATTTAGCGGCTATGTTTGTTTTTAATTCTAATTAGTATCACGGTGGTGTTAAGATGTTACTATGGTGATGGTGTTGTTAGAGGCTTGGTTTGTTCTCAGCTGTGCTCCGTTGTGGGTTTGCGCATGCGCTGTAGTGCGTGACAGACGTGCAGGGGCTCAGCTGATTGCAATGACACAGTGATGGGTTTCCTTTTAAAGTGGTGTGTTTGTTCTGTTGGTCTGAGGACGGGGGCAACCCCGAAAATGTTAACTTTTGAATAAAGAATCCTTGTTACTACGGTGAGTGCCTTCCAATTGCCTATTTATATATATATATATATATATATATATAAGTAGAAAATAAGAGCGCACTCTCCGGGTCTTAATTACATGTCATTTAATCCAGTGACATTTCGGGGTTGTTAGCCCTGTCCTTAGACCATTACATACATTAAAATACATATCAAACATTTATACATTACCCTCCACCATCACCACGCACTACCGGAAGTGCCTCCGGCGTCCTGCAAGTCTCATTGCGCAGGTCCGCCGGTTGTCCTAGCAACCAGTATCAACAATCTGTAAAACGAAACAACAGTTACTAAATCATCTTTCAACAAAGCTATATAACCAATACTGTTTGCAATATCTCAGAACTATAGTAATCTTTGCTCTGGTAGTGTGTATAGTTCAAATCACACTATTTGAGTCTCAACCGCAATATAAACATACCAGGTTGTCATGCCAACCATTGTAATGGGATTACGTCAGTGGAGACTCAGCCTGTATTCATGAGACCTTACGGGCACTAGTATAGCTGGGCTATAATCCATGTGCACATAATAGTGTAAAGACAGTACCAAAATACCTGTAAACTGATCCCTATGTTTAGATACTCCCCTAAACTATAACATACATGTTAAATAATGTTGGACTAAATCAGGGCTGTTAATATAGAAAGGACCTCAAGTATGTTCTCCCTCATTTCTAAGTACTGTAGCATTCTAGCTATACTTCCTAATACTTAAAGGACCAGTCAACACATTAGATTTGCCTAATCAACAAAGGCAAGATAACAAGACAATGCAATAGCACTTAGTTTGAACTTCAAATAAGTAGTAGATTTTTTTTATAACAAATTTCAAAGTTATGTATATTTCCACTCCCCTTGTACCATGTGATAGCAATCAGCCAATCACAAATGCATATACGTATAGTCTGTGAATTCTTGCACATGCTCAGTAGGATTTGGTGACTCAAAAAGTGTAAATATAAAAGGCTGTGAACATTTTTTTTAATGGAAGTAAATTGGAAAGTTGTTTAAAATTACATGCTGTATCTGAATCATGAAAATTTAATTTAACCTGAGTGTCCCTTTAAGACATCCTATTGCATAGGTGAATTTATAGAAAACAGTGCCAATCCAATTGTGTATTTAACCCCTTGGGGGCTAGAGTCCCCAAGTTGTAAATCCACCTGGATTCTTTTTGCAATAAAAGAGTGGCTCGATCACCACCCCTATTAAGTTTAGGTACGTGATCAATGATCACATATCTTAGATCACTAACCGCAGGGCCACACATCGCGAAATGCCTCGCAACAGGCTGTTCTGATTCTTTTTCTCGAATGGCCAGCCTGATAGCAGCGCCATGGTTGGCCATGCGGGTACGTAGGGTATAAACCACCTTGCCTACATAAAAAGGCCACATGGACAATGTAAGAGATAAACTATGAACTCAGTTGTACACGTTACTCTGTATCTAATAGTGTACTTTCTGTTAGTATGGGGATGTAAGAATGTCTTGGTGTTGCTCATCCCACTGCACGTAGTGCAGCCGAGACATCTATAACATCCCACTTTCGGAGATTGGAGCCAGGTTGTCTTATTGTAGCTGTCCACAGGATCCACTTTGACTAGAGTGTCCCTTAACGATCTTCCTCGTCTGTAGCTCACTCTTGGAGGACCCATTGTGGTAAATGGTAGTGTTGTATCACTTGTCACTATCTCCCATTTATCTCTTACAATTTCTGGTACTTCCTTCTGGTCGGCGGTGTATGTAGTTAGGTAGGTCAGACGATTTTCCATCACCGAAGGTTCTCTTGTGCATAAGGTATCATCCTGTTTCATATTCCAGAACTGTGAGAGATGTTTGTCAATATGAGCTTGTTGATATCCTCTTTGTAGAAATCTTTCTTTCATGTCCAGTAGTTGTTCTTTGGCTTTCTCAGGGTCACTATTATTGCGTACTACCCGTTTGAATTGTGATATCGTAGAGCTCGCTAGGGATCAGTTTACAGGTATTTTGGTACTGTCTTTACACTATTATGTGCACATGGATTATAGCCCAGCTATACTAGTGCCCGTACGGTCTCATGAATACAGGCTATCTGATTCTCCACTGACGTAATCCCATTACAATGGTTGGCATGACAACCTGGTATGTTTATATTGCGGTTGAGACTCAAATAGTGTGATTTGAACTATACACACTACCAGAGCAAAGATTACTATAGTTCTGAGATATTGCAAACAGTATTGGTTATATAGCTTTGTTGAAAGATGATTTAGTAACTGTTGTTCCGTTTTACAGATTGTTGATACTGGTTGCTAGGACAACCGGTGGACCTGCGCAATGAGACTTGCAGGACGCCGGAGGCACTTCCGGTAGTACGTGGTGATGGTGGAGGGTAATGTATAAATGTTTGATATGTATTTTAATGTATGTAATGGTCTGAGGACGGGGCTAACAACCCCGAAACGTCACTGGATTAAATGACATGTAATTAAGACCCAGAGAGTGCGCTCTTATTTTCTACTTGTATGTTTGCTCTTGAATGCACCCCAGGCATTTGGGTCTATTGAAAGTGTGTGCAGTGCCCTGCGGACATTTACTATTGATTTTTTTGGCACTATAGCACCCCAATAATTAATACTATTTACTTGACTCAGGACCATCATTTTTACACTAACACTGGGTGTGCACTGAGGATTGTTTTTTTTAAATTTACACTTAAAATGGAACAACCAATGCCAGCTACAATGGAGGACATAGAGGATGATATCCCTGGATCCACTGTATTTAATTATACACAAGATGATGCTGATCGCATCAGGTTTGCAGCATTGCCTGTGAGGGATTTAAAAGTCTCATCTGAACACCTATATATACCAAATGGCTTAAACTAAAAAAGAAATGCACTGATCTTTCCCTTCATGGAAGCTTTCTTTCAGAGTATCATCGCAAGATGTATATACCCAGGGGCTTCAGGGTCAAAAATGTACCAACAATTGGGAGAAACAATACTGCCTTTCTTTCATGTAATTAGCAAGAGTCCATGAGCTAGTGACGTATGGGATATACATTCCTACCAGGAGGGGCAAAGTTTCCCAAACCTCAAAATAAAAAAATAAAAATGCTGATGAAAAATACCTGTGAAGAAAAGAAATGGATACAATGTGTAGCAGGTTTTTCACAAGGTGCTCCAGTAGAATTAAACTTACCAGTACAAGGTCTACGCGTTTCGGCCTCTCATTAGGCCTTTATCAAGGCCTTTATCAAGGCCTTTATCTTTTCTTCACAGGTATTTTTCATCAGCATTTTTATTTTTTTTGCCATTTTTGTTTTAACACTTCTACCATCTACTATGGATTGTTCTCCCATTGTATGAGTTGACCCTCTGTGTTTAAAGGTTTGGAACAAAACCCATCTTTTACCCCAGGATCTACAACTTATGACTTATTGTTTTTTGGTGTTGAAATAGCACATTATTTTTTGGTGTTGTAATAGCACATTGCGTCACATTATTATTATTTTTTTGCATATTTTTTTGCATATACTTCACGCACATTCATTCTGCATTGGAATCACAACTCTCTTTGAGGTTTATTTGTTTTTGGTGCTGAAATAGCAAGAATTTTTTTCACACCTAGGTTAACAGAATTTCTTCACTCATGCTAAGTACTTAGGCATAATTTTTCTTTTCTTTTTTCTTTTTTAACATTGGATTTTTTGGCACTAATTATTTTCCTGGAATTTGACATTTGACTTTATTATTTTTTATTGGATTTCACTAGCAATTTTTGGCTTTCAAGTTATCTTTTGGATTGCATTTTTTGGATTATCACATTAGGACACAATTCAGGAACTGATATTGAACACTTAACATTTGAATATTGTTTATTTTTAGAAACCAACACCAATACCCATTATACTGAACATCAACTTATGGACTATTTTGTATAAACCTTTGATTGCAGCAAGGTTGTATCTAAAAGTACAGTAGAATACACACATATATAATTTTTGAGAAAACTCTTCTATCTCCTCTACCAGGATTTTATTAACGTTGAATTTCACATACATGTTCTATTATATTGATTATTGCATTGTCATATATTTTTATACTTTAAGAAGTCTTGGATCCACAGACTAGGAATTTTATTGAAATTTTATTGTATTAATTGTATCTATACATGTTATTAATTTAGCATTAAACTTCTGTTATTTTACTCTCATTTTTCACCAAGCCTTCGTTAGTTGGCGCCTGGTTCTTCCACTTTTTTCTGATTTATTTATGACACTCTAAGCTATGGTTAGGCACTTTATATGTAAAGTTCTAAATATATGTGTTTAAACTTATATTTGCCATGATTCAGGATAATCAGTATTCCTTCATTCAGACTGTCAGTTTCATTTTTTGGGATAATGCATATGAATAAATATTTTTTCTTGCCTTAAAATTATTTTCAATTGACTCTGTCTGTTATTCCTCCTTCCAGCAAACGTAAAAGGTCTTTTAAAACTTCTCATATTTCAGATGAATTTTTAAGTGACCGCCATCATTCTGACTTATCTGTTTCTGATGAGGATCTATCTGGTTCAGAAGATTCTGCCTCGGATATTGACACTGATAAATCTTCATATTTATTTAAAATGGAATTTATTCGTTCTTTACTTAAAGAAGTATTGATTGCATTAGATATGGAGGAGTCTAGTCCTCTTGATACTAAATCTACTAAGCGTTTAAATTCGGTTTTTAAACCTCATGTAGTTATTCCAGAAGTTTTTCCAGTTCCTGATGCTATTTCAGAAGTAATTTCTAGGGAATGGAATAGTCTGGGTACCTCATTTACTCCTTCTCCAAGGTTTAAGAAATTGTACCCTGTGCCATCTGATAGATTAGAGTTTTGGGACAAAATCCCTAAAGTTGATGAGGCTATCTCTACTCTTGCTAAACGTACTACTATTCCTATGGCTATAGTACTTCCTTTAAGGATCCTTTAGATAGGAAGCTTGAATCCTTTCTAAGGAGAGCTTATTTATGTTCAGGTAATCTTCTTAGACCTGCTATTTCTTTGGCTGATGTTGCTGCAGCTTCCACTTTTTGGTTGGAGGCTTTAGCGCAACAAGTGTCAGACCATAATGCTTATAGCATTGTTAAACTTCTTCAACATGCTAATAACTTTATTTGTGATGCCATTTTTTATATCATTAGAATTGATGTCAGGTATATGTCTTTAGCTATTTTAGCTAGAAGAGCTTTATGGCTTAAATCTTGGAATGCAGATATGACTTCTAAGTCAACTTTACTTTCTCTTTCTTTCCAAGGTAATAAATTATTTGGTTCACAGTTGGATTCAATTATTTCAACTGTTACTGGGGGGAAAGGAACCTTTTTGCCTCAGGACAAAAAATCTAAAGGCAAATACAGGGCTGCTAATCGTTTTCGTTCCTTTCGTCAGAATAAGGAACAGAAGCCTGACCCTTCCCCTAAAGGAACGGTTTCCGTTTGGAAACCATCTCCAGTCTGGAATAAATCCAAGCCTTTTAGAAAGTCAAAACCAGCTCCCAAGTCCACATGAAGGTGCGGCCCTCATTCCAGCACAGCTGGTAGGGGGCAGGTTATGATTTTTCAAAGATATTTGGATCAATTCGATTCACAGTCTTTGGATTCAGAACATTGTTTCACAAGGGTACAGAATAGGTTTCAAGGTAAGACCACCTGTGAGAAGATTTTTTCTCTCTCGCATTCCAGTAAACCCAGTGAAGGCTCAGGCATTTCTGAAATGTGTTTCAGACCTAGAGTTGGCTGGGGTAATTGTGCCAGTTCCAGTTCTGGAACAGGGTCTGGGGTTTTATTCAAATCTATTCATTGTACCAAAGAAGGAGAATTCCTTCAGACCAGTTCTGGATCTAAAAATATTGAATCATTATGTAAGGATACCAATATTCAAAATGGTGACTATAAGGACTATTCTGCCTTTTGTTCAGCAAGGGCATTATATGTCTACAATAGACTTACAGGATGCATATCTTCATACAGGGAGTGCAGAATTATTAGGCAAATGAGTATTTTGACCACATCATCCTCTTTATGCATGTTGTCTTACTCCAAGCTGTATAGGCTCAAAAGCCTACTACCAATTAAGCATATTAGGTGATGTGCATCTCTGTAATGAGAAGGGGTGTGGTCTAATGACATCAACACCCTATATCAGGTGTGCATAATTATTAGGCAACTTCCTTTCCTTTGGCAAAATGGGTCAAAAGAAGGACTTGACAGGCTCAGAAAAGTCAAAAATAGTGAGATATCTTGCAGAGGGATGCAGCACTCTTAAAATTGCAAAGCTTCTGAAGCGTGATCATCGAACAATCAAGCGTTTCATTCAAAATAGTCAACAGGGTCGCAAGAAGCGTGTGGAAAAACCAAGGCGCAAAATAACTGCCCATGAACTGAGAAAAGTCAAGCATGCAGCTGCCAAGATGCCACTTGCCACCAGTTTGGCCATATTTCAGAGCTGCAACATCACTGGAGTGCCCAAAAGCACAAGGTGTGCAATACTCAGAGACATGGCCAAGGTAAGAAAGGCTGAAAGACGACCACCACTGAACAAGACACACAAGCTGAAACGTCAAGACTGGGCCAAGAAATATCTCAATACTGATTTTTCTAAGGTTTTATGGACTGATGAAATGAGAGTGAGTCTTGATGGGCCAGATGGATGGGCCCGTGGCTGGATTGGTAAAGGGCAGAGAGCTCCAGTCCGACTCAGACGCCAGCAAGGTGGAGGTGGAGTACTGGTTTGGGCTGGTATCATCAAAGATGAGCTTGTGGGGCCTTTTTGGGTTGAGGATGGAGTCAAGCTCAACTCCCAGTCCTACTGCCAGTTTCTGGAAGACACCTTCTTCAAGCAGTGGTACAGGAAGAAGTCTGCATCCTTCAAGAAAAACATAATTTTCATGCAGGACAATGCTCCATCACACGCGTCCAAGTACTCCACAGCGTGGCTGGCAAGAAAGGGTATAAAAGAAGAAAATCTAATGACATGGCCTCCTTGTTCACCTGATCTGAACCCCATTGAGAACCTGTAGTCCATCATCAAATGTGAGATTTACAAGGAGGGAAAACAGTACACCTCTCTGAACAGTGTCTGGGAGGCTGTGGTTGCTGCTGCACGCAATGTTGATGGTGAACAGATCAAAACACTGACAGAATCCATGGATGGCAGGCTTTTGAGTGTCCTTGCAAAGAAAGGTGGCTATATTGGTCACTGATTTGTTTTTGTTTTGTTTTTGAATGTCAGAAATGTATATTTGTGAATGTTGAGATGTTATATTGGTTTCACTGGTAAAAATAAATAATTGAAATGGGTATATATTTGTTTTTTGTTAAGTTGCCTAATAATTATGCACAGTAATAGTCACCTGCACACACAGATATCCCCCTAAAATAGCTATAACTAAAAACAAACTAAAAACTACTTCCAAAACTATTCAGCTTTGATATTAATTAGTTTTTTGGGTTCATTGAGAACATGGTTGTTGTTCAATAATAAAATTAATCCTCAAAAATACAACTTGCCTAATAATTCTGCACTCCCTGTATTCCAATTCATCCAGATCACTATCAGTTCCTGAGATTCTCTTTTCTAGACAAGCATTACCAGTTTGTTGCTCTTCCGTTTGGCCTAGCAACAGCTCCAAGGATTTTTTCAAAGGTTCTCGGTGCCCTTATCTCTGTGATCAGGGAACAGGGTATTGCGGTATTTCCTTATTTGGACGATATCTTGGTACTTGCTCAGTCTTTACATTCTGCAGAATCTCATACGAATCAACTTGTGTTGTTTCTTCAAAGACATGGTTGGAGGATCAATTTACCAAAGAGTTCATTGATTCCTCAGACAAAGGTAACCTTTTTGGGTTTTCAAATAGATTCAGTGTCCATGACTAAGTCTCTAACAGAAAAGAGACGTCTGAAGTTGGTTTCAGCTTGTCGAATCATTCCCTTCGGTAGCTTTGTGCATGGAAATTCTAGGTCTCATGACTGCTGCATTGGACGCGATCCCCTTTGCTCGCTTTCACATGAGACCTCTTCAGCTTTGTATGCTGAACCAGTGGTGCACGGATTATACAAAGATATCACAATTAATATCCTTAAATCCCAATGTTCGATCTTCTCTGACTTGGTGGTTGAATCACCATCGTCTAATTCAAGGGGCCTCTTTTGTTCATCCAACCTGGACTGTAATCTCAACAGATGCGAGTCTTTCAGGTTGGGGAGCTGTATGGGGATCTCTGACAGCGCAGGGGGTTTGGGAATTTCAGGAGGCGAAATTACCAATCAACATTTTGGAACTCCGTGCGATTTTCAGAGCTATTCAGTTCTGGCCTCTTCTGAAGAGAGAATCGTTTATTTGTTTTCAGACAGACAATGTCACAACCGTGGCATATGTCAATCATCAAGGGGGGACTCACAGTCCTCAGGCTATGAAAGAAGTATCTCGGATACTTGTATGGGCGGAATCCAGCTCCTGTCTAATCTCTGTGGTTTATATCCCAGGTGTAGACAATTTGGAAGCGGATTATCTCCGTCGCCAGACGTTACATCCGGGCGAATGGTCTCTTCACCCAGAGGTATTTCTTCAGATTGTTCAAATCTGGGGACTTCCAGAAATAGATCTGATGGCCTCTCATCTAAACAAGAAACTTCCCAGGTATCTGTCCAGATCCAGGGATCCTCAGGCGGAAGCAGTGGACGCGCTGTTGCTTCCTTGGAATTATCAACCTGCTTATATCTTTCCGCCTCTAGTTCTTCTTCCAAAAGTGATTTCCAAAATTCTAATGGAACGTTCGTTTGTATTGCTGGTGGCTCCAGCATGGCCTCACAGGTTTTGGTATGCGGATCTCGTTCGGATGGCAAGTTGACAACCTTGGACACTTCCGTTAAGGCCAGACCTTCTATCTCAAGGCCCTTTTTTCCATCAGGATCTCAAATCATTAAATTTGAAGGTATGGAGATTGAACGCTTGATTCTTAGTCATAGAGGTTTCTCTGACTCAGTGATTAATACTATGATACAGGCTCGTAAATCTGTGTCTAGAAAGATTTATTATCGAGTCTGGAAGACTTACATTTCTTGGTGTTCTTCTCATAAATTCTCTTGGCATTCTTTTAGAATTCCAAGAATTTTACAGTTTCTTCAGGATGGTTTGGATAAGGGTTTGTCTGCAAGCTCTTTGAAAGGTCAAATCTCTGCTCTTTCTGTTCTTTTTCACAGAAAGATTGCTAATAATCCTGATATTCATTGTTTTGTTCAGGCTTTGGTTCGTATCAAGCCTGTCATTAAGTCAATCTCTCCTCCTTGGAGTCTTAATTTGGTTCTGAGGGCTTTACAGGCTCCTCTGTTTGAACCTATGCATTCTCTGGATATTAAATTACTTTCTTGGAAAGTGTTGTTCCTTTTAGCCATCTCTTCTGCTAGAAGAGTTTCTGAGTTATCTGCTCTTTCTTGTGAATCTCCTATCCTGATATTTCATGAGGATAAGGCAGTGTTGCGGACTTCATTTAAATTTTTACCTAAGGTTGTGAATTCTAACAACATTAGTAGAGAGATTGTTGTCCCTTCATTATGTCCTCATCCTAAGAATTCTCTGGAGAAATCTTTACATTCTTTGGATGTAGTTAGAGCTTTGAAATATTATGTTGAAGCTACTAAAGGTTTTAGAAAGACTTCTAGTCTATTTGTCATCTTTTCTGGTTCCAGAAAAGGTCAGAAGGCTTCTGCCATTTCTTTGGCATCTTGGTTAAAGTCTTTGATTCATCATGCTTATGTAGAGTCTGGTAAGTCCCGGCCTCAAAGGATTACAGCTCATTCTACTAGGTCAGTTTCTACTTCCTGGGCTTTTAGGAATGAAGCTTCTGTTGATCAAATTTGCAAAGCAGCAACTTGGTCTTCTTTGCATACTTTTACTAAATTCTACCATTTTGATGTTTTCTCTTCTTCAGAAGCAGTTTTTGGTAGAAAAGTACTTCAGGCAGCTCTTTCAGTTTGATTCTGCTGCTTATTATTTCATTTTTTGATTTGGGTTGTGGATTATTTTTTCAGCGGAATTGGCTGTCTTTATTTTATCCCTCGCTCTCTAGTGACTCTTGCGTGGAAGTTCCACATCTTGGGTATCTGCTATCCCATACGTCACTAGCTCATGGACTCTTGCTAATTACATGAAAGAAAACATAATTTATGTAAGAACTTACCTGATAAATTCATTTCTTTCATATTAGCAAGAGTCCATGAGGCCCACCCTTTTTTTGTGGTGGTTATGATTTTTTTGTATAAAGCACAATTATTCCAATTCCTTATTTTTTTATGCTTTCGCTCTTTTTTTTATCACCCCACTTCTTGGCTATTCGTTAAACTGAATTGTGGGTGTGGTGAGGGGTGTATTCATAGGCATTTTGAGATTTGGGAAATTTTGCCCCTCCTGGTAGGAATGTATATCCCATATGTCACTAGCTCATGGACTCTTGCTAATATGAAAGAAATGAATTTATCAGGTAAGTTCTTACATAAATTATGTTTTTGCGCCAAATGGTGCAGCATACTTAATAAGTGCTTGTTGGACTTGATCCTCTTAGTGATAGAGGAAGTAAGGGCACTTATGAAGGTGGCTGAAACAGAGGTAGCCAAGTTTGAGGAGATACATAAAGCAGACCTGGAATCTGACCAAGATAATGACTGCTTAAACAAACTGGAAAACCAATTACAACAATACCAACATGAGTTGACAACTTTTAAGAACAAGAAATGGGATGTGGTCACAATGGACTATAAGGAGAAAAGGGTATACCGCTGGCTACTGAGCCCAGAAGAAAGAAGGGGTATGGCAGACATGCGGATCAGGCGACCAAGATACCACAAACCCAGGAACCTGACAACAGTGGATACATCAGGTAACAGCTCTGAGTCTGATGGGACTACTGCACCCAATATTGATTCATCTAATAACAGTCAAGGTGTCACCACACGTTCAAAAAACATGAGGGGCACAGGCCACACATCAGGAGGGGGGGATTAAGAGGAAGACCCCCCAGACAACGACGGTTCTAATGGAGGATATAGTCTTAAACCTAAGTTCGCATGTGCTCACACCCACGGAGTCTCATGTGCTAAACAAAGGCTTGTCTTTTATACCCACTGAATTGAACGACCCTTTTACGACATACTTGGATGTACAGAAATTTGAACGTAATTTGAGACTACAGGAACATTTTGGTAGTAATAACTCTGAAATACCTAGGTTCCGGGCCAAAGGGAAATACGATCCATGCAGTTCCAACCCGAGTATAAAAACCTACAGTCGCTTATTAGCAGATCAATTAAGTAAAGGATGTATGGCTTCCAAAGATCTCTGCAGGAACAACTTGACCAAGATGGAGAAAAAAGCCCTACAGGATTTAAAGTCAAATCACTCCATTATTTTCACAGAAGCAGACAAAGGTGGGGCGGTAGTACTCCTGGATTATTCATACATCAACAGGAGATTATGTCCCAGCTGCAAGATACAAACACCTATAGACAACTTGCATACGAAGAGAGAAGCGCTCTACCAGGAACGAACAACAGCTCAGTGGCTTGTTCTATGGCAATTTACCACCCGGAAGCAGCCTCTTTTAGACCAGTGTGCTTTTCACAGAAGAAAACTTTCCTGAAGTATATCAGTCTGATCCCGCCAAGTAAGGTCAGTCCAGCCCCGAAATACCAGGCAATTCTCCTCTGAACAAGGAACATGACAACCCCAGACGATCGTTTCGGCCTCCTATGGGCCTCGTCAGTGAGGTGCAGCCACATTCCTCTAAGCACACTGGGCAAGGAGTTCACGTCTGGTTTCCCCCATCACCCATAGGGAGACTTCCCCAGGGTCATAATAATTTGCATACGAAGAGAGAAGCGCTCTACCAGGAACGAACAACAGCTCAGTGGCTTGTTCTATGGCGATTTACCACCCGGAAGCAGCCTCTTTTAGACCAGTGTGCTTTTCACAGAAGAAAACTTTCCTGAAGTATATGAGTCTGATCCCGCCAAGTAAGGTCAGTCCAGCCCCGAAATACCAGGCAATTCTCCTCTGAACAAGGAACATGACAACCCCAGACGATCGTTTCGGCCTCCTATGGGCCTCGTCAGTGAGGTGCAGCCACATTCCTCTAAGCACACTGGGCAAGGAGTCCACGTCTGGTTTCCCCCATCACCCATAGGGAGACTTCCCCAGGGTCATAATAATTTGCATACGAAGAGAGAAGCGCTCTACTAGGAACGAACAACAGCTCAGTGGCTTGTTCTATGGCGATTTACCACCCGGAAGCAGCCTCTTTTAGACCAGTGTGCTTTTCACAGAAGAAAACTTTCCTGAAGTATATCAGTCTGATCCCGCCAAGTAAGGTCAGTCCAGCCCCGAAATACCAGGCAATTCTCCTCTGAACAAGGAACATGACAACTCCAGACGATCGTTTCAGCCTCCTATGGGCCTCGTCAGTGAGGTGCAGCCACATTCCTCTAAGCACACTGGGCAAGGAGTCCACGTCTGGTTTCCCCCATCACCCATAGGGAGACTTCCCCAGGGTCATAATAATTTGCATACGAAGAGAGAAGCGCTCTACCAGGAATGAACAACAGCTCAGTGGCTTGTTCTATGGCGATTTACCACCCGGAAGCAGCCTCTTTTAGACCAGTGTGCTTTTCACAGAAGAAAACTTTCCTGAAGTATATCAGTCTGATCCCGCCAAGTAAGGTCAGTCCAGCCCTGAAATACCAGGCAATTCTCCTCTGAACAAGGAACATGTCAACCCCAGACGATCGTTTCGGCCTCCTATGGGCCTCGTCAGTGAGGTGCAGCCACATTCCTCTAAGCACACTGGGCAAGGAGTCCACGTCTGGTTTCCCCCATCACCCATAGGGAGACTTCCCCAGGGTCATAATAATTTGCATACGAAGAGAGAAGCGCTCTACCAGGAACGAACAACAGCTCAGTGGCTTGTTCTATGGCGATTTACCACCCGGAAGCAGCCTCTTTTAGACCAGTGTGCTTTTCACAGAAGAAAACTTTCCTGAAGTATATCAGTCTGATCCCGCCAAGTAAGGTCAGTCCAGCCCCGAAATACCAGGCAATTCTCCTCTGAACAAGGAACATGACAACCCCAGACGATCGTTTCGGCCTTCTATGGGCCTCGTCAGTGAGGTGCAGCCACATTCCTCTAAGCACACTGGGCAAGGAGTCCACGTCTGGTTTCCCCCATCACCCATAGGGAGACTTCCCCAGGGTCATAATAATTTGCATACGAAGAGAGAAGCGCTCTACCAGGAACGAACAACAGCTCAGTGGCTTGTTCTATGGCGATTTACCACCCGGAAGCAGCCTCTTTTAGACCAGTGTGCTTTTCACAGAAGAAAACTTTCCTGAAGTATATCAGTCTGATCCCGCCAAGTAAGGTCAGTCCAGCCCCGAAATACCAGGCAATTCTCCTCTGAACAAGGAACATGACAACCCCAGACGATCGTTTCGGCCTCCTATGGGCCTCGTCAGTGAGGTGCAGTCACATTCCTCTAAGCACACTGGGCAAGGAGTCTACGTCTGGTTTCCCCCATCACCCATAGGGAGACTTCCCCAGGGTCATAATAATTTGCATACGAAGAGAGAAGCGCTCTACCAGGAACGAACAACAGCTCAGTGGCTTGTTCTATGGCGATTTACCACCCGGAAGCAGCCTCTTTTAGACCAGTGTGCTTTTCACAGAAGAAAACTTTCCTGAAGTATATCAGTCTGATCCCGCCAAGTAAGGTCAGTCCAGCCCCGAAATACCAGGCAATTCTCCTCTGAACAAGGAACATGACAACCCCAGACGATCGTTTCGGCCTCCTATGGGCCTCGTCAGTGAGGTGCAGCCACATTCCTCTAAGCACACTGGGCAAGGAGTCCACGTCTGGTTTCCCCCATCACCCATAGGGAGACTTCCCCAGGGTCATAATAATTTGCATACGAAGAGAGAAGCGCTGTACCAGGAACAAACAACAGCTCAGTGGCTTGTTCTATGGCAATTTACCACCCGGAAGCAGCCTCTTTTAGACCAGTGTGCTTTTCACAGAAGAAAACTTTCCTGAAGTATATCAGTCTGATCCCGCCAAGTAAGGTCAGTCCAGCCCCGAAATACCAGGCAATTCTCCTCTGAACAAGGAACATGACAACCCCAGACGATCGTTTCGGCCTCCTATGGGCCTCGTCAGTGAGGTGCAGCCACATTCCTCTAAGCACACTGGGCAAGGAGTCCACGTCTGGTTTCCCCCATCACCCATAGGGAGACTTCCCCAGGGTCATAATAATTTGCATACGAAGAGAGAAGCGCTCTACCAGGAACGAACATTAGCTCAGTGGCTTGTTCTATGGCGATTTACCACCCGGAAGCAGCCTCTTTTAGACCAGTGTGCTTTTCACAGAAGAAAACTTTCCTGAAGTATATCAGTCTGATCCCGCCAAGTAAGGTCAGCCCAGCCCCGAAATACCAGGCAATTCTCCTCTGAACAAGGAACATGACAACCCCAGACGATCGTTTCGGCCTCCTATGGGCCTCGTCAGTGAGGTGCAGCCACATTCCTCTAAGCACACTGGGCAAGGAGTCCACGTCTGGTTTCCCCCATCACCCATAGGGAGACTTCCCCAGGGTCATAATAATTTGCATACGAAGAGAGAAGCGCTCTACCAGGAACGAACAACAGCTCAGTGGCTTGTTCTATGGCGATTTACCACCCGGAAGCAGCCTCTTTTAGACCAGTGTGCTTTTCACAGAAGAAAACTTTCCTGAAGTATATCAGTCTGATCCCGCCAAGTAAGGTCAGTCCAGTCCCGAAATACCAGGCAATTCTCCTCTGAACAAGGAACATGACAACCCCAGACGATCGTTTCGGCCTCCTATGGGCCTCGTCAGTGAGGTGCAGCCACATTCCTCTAAGCACACTGGGCAAGGAGTCCACGTCTGGTTTCCCCCATCACCCATAGGGAGACTTCCCCAGGGTCATAATAATTTGCATACGAAGAGAGAAGCGCTCTACCAGGAACGAACAACAGCTCAGTGGCTTGTTCTATGGCGATTTAGAGGCAAAAAGAGGCTGCTTCTTGGGTGGTAACTAGCCATAGAACAAGCTATTATGCTATTGTTCGTTTCCAGGTTGAGCGCTTCTCTCATTTTATTTATGCAAATTATGACATTTTGGGAAGTCTCCCTAAGTGTGATGCGGGAATCCAGACGTGGACCCGTTGCTCAGTGTGCTTAGAGGGATATGGCTGCACCTCACTGACGAGGCCCACAATAGGCCGAAACGTACGTCTGGGGTTTTGCTGTTTCTCTCGTTCAGAGAAGGATTGCCTGGTATTTCGGGGCTGGACTGTACTGTGAAGTCAGGATCAGACTGATATGCTTCAGGAAAGTTTTTTCTCTGTGAAAGGCACATGTTGAGCAAAAAGAGGCTGCTTCTTGGGTGGTAACTAGCCATAGAACAAGCTATTATGCTATTGTTCGTTTCCAGGTTGAGCGCTTCTCTCATTTTATTTATGCAAATTATGACATTTTGGGAAGTCTCCCTAAGTGTGATGCGGGAATCCAGACGTGGACCCGTTGCTCAGTGTGCTTAGAGGGATATGGCTGCACCTCACTGACGAGGCCCACAATAGGCCGAAACGTACGTCTGGGGTTTTGCTGTTTCTCTCGTTCAGAGAAGGATTGCCTGGTATTTCGGGGCTGGACTGTACTGTGAAGTCAGGATCAGACTGATATGCTTCAGGAAAGTTTTTTCTCTGTGAAAGGCA
>NC_069502.1:259726254-259728754 GCF_027579735.1 Bombina bombina
CAGATTATCCTCGAATAAAGAGAGCAATATATAACGCCTTTTTTTGGGCTCAGTTTAAATCAAAGAGCAGTGCAATTTCCTATTAGTACAAAAAGGAGATAAACTACATATTTGAGTGATATAGACTAGTACTTAATTACTTGGGTGAAAAAATTCACCTTATTTATCCTCACTGTAGTGTCTCACTGGTTCTTAGATAATAATTACATTCCTTGGTATAGATCAAGGTCCCACCTAAGATTGATACCTTTTGGTTCTTTCGTTTCCAACCTAAAAATCCATTGTACTTCAACAACATCCAGTAGTTTTTTATATCTATCACCTCCTCTCTTATTTACGGGGACATAATCAATTGCTTGAAATCTTAGTGCTTTCTTATTTTCTGGGTGTAGATTAAAATGTTTAGCCACCGGTGTTTTTGGGGGGTCCTTTTCAATAGAAATTAGATGTTCGCGTATTCTATCCTTTAGATTTCTACTGGTAGATCCAGTATACTGTTTCCCACAAATATCGCAGGTGATTAGATAGATAACATATTTAGAACAACAGTCAAGCCTGTATTTTATATTTTGTGTGTAGCCATTAGAAGTTGATACAATTGTATCCCCTGTCTTACAATGAATACACACATTACAATGTCTGCCACATCTAAAGAAACCTTTTCTTGCCAACCAGGTCTCCTTAGATCTGGAATCAGAGTTATAAACATAACTAATAAAGCGGCTTCCAATTGTGTGTGCTTTTCTAGAAATGAATTTGATGCCCCTTTCCAGGATTGTCTTGCAATCCTGATCAAGGGTCAAAATTTCCAGATTTTTGTTAACTATGTTTTTAATTTTTGAAAACTGGTTACTAAATTGAGTGATAAATTTCACATCCTCTGCCATAATTGACTTCTTTTTGTTTTTATTTTTCAAAAGTTTA
Organism: Bombina bombina; assembly: GCF_027579735.1. Lineage (NCBI taxonomy): Eukaryota > Metazoa > Chordata > Amphibia > Anura > Bombinatoridae > Bombina > Bombina bombina. Next base: position 259,727,179 of record NC_069502.1, read on the forward strand.
TCCCTATTCATAGCTCTAACTTGTTGTCTGAGTTGCTGCAACATTTCTCTTTTATAGCCTCTCTGTTCTAATCTTTTGATTAGTTCTAATGAGTGTCTATCATAGTTGTCCAAATCTGTACATATTCGTCTTGTTCTAATTAGTTGTCCCTTAGGGATTCCTATTTTTAGATGTCTTGAATGACAGGAATCAGCTCTAAGGATTGTGTTTCCTGCAATCCTCTTCCGGAATAATTCAGTGTGTATATTTGATACTTCTCCTTTAAGTTGTATATCTAGGTACTCAATTTGATATTTACTGAATTGGTGAGTAAATCTAAGGTTTGCATTATTATTGTTTAAATAGTTTACAAAATCATTGGCCTGTTGTTCAGTGCCTGACCATATAATTAACAGGTCGTCAATATATCTAAGATATGTCTTGATAAGACCACTGTAAATATTATCTGCTCCATAAATGTACCTTGACTCATACCAACCTAAAAACAGGTTTGCGTACGAGGGGGCAAACTTGGCCCCCATCGCCGTACCGCAAACCTGTAGGTAGTAGCATGAGTCAAACATAAAGAAGTTGTGTGTGAGTAAAAAACTCAAAACTTCCAAGATGAACTCAATCATTTCATCAGGAAAATCACTTTTAAGCTGTAAATGATATTTCACTGCCTCCACACCAAGTTCGTGGGGAATGCAGGAATAAAGTGAGGACACATCTATTGTTAACCAGCTAAGTGATGAATTCCAGGTCTGTTTATTCATTTTGTTTAAAACATGTGTAGTGTCTCTCACATAGCTAGGGAGTGAGTGAACAAAAGGTTGGAGTATGTTATCCAACCATTCACTGAGATGTTCACTCATTCCCCCTATACCTGACACAATAGGGCGTCCTTGCGGGCAGTCCAAATTTTTATGTATTTTGGGTACTAGTCTAAAGTTTGCTGTTACCGGTTGTTCTACATAAAGGTAGTCATAGACTTTTTTTGTCCAATATACCTAGGTGTTTTCCCCAGTCTAATAGATTCTTAAGGTCATTCTGATATTTATGTAAAGGATTTGTGGGGAGTTTTTTGTATGTTGATATATCTCCCAGTTGTCTAATGGCTTCTTGATAGTAATCTATGGTATTTTGAATTACTATCGATCCTCCCTTATCGGCTGGGGTAATAGTAATATGTTTATTACTTTCCAGTGATTTTAAAGCTTCTTTTTGATTTAATGTAATATTTGAATTTTGATTAAATTTCTTTCTTGATGTTTCAGTATTAATCTGTTTATGTAGTTCCACAAGATCACGATGAGTTTTTTCTTGGAACATATCTATGTAATTATTACGTGATTGGATAGGATAAAATGAACTCTTAGTTCTCAAATGTTTATTTTTTTTTTTATGTGTACTTATGTTAGTTGTTGTTCTATTAGAATTATCTGTCAGGTCTTCCAAAATTTGGCCTGTTATTGCGTCCTGAAAATCTAAATCAATGTCTGCATCTACAACTTCACATAGGTCTAGGTTGGAATTTGTATTTGTTGTTAAAGATGGATTTAAACTAGATGTGTTTTGGATACCTGTAGTAGAAGAA
>NC_069502.1:260043754-260068754 GCF_027579735.1 Bombina bombina
TAAAAATATATATATGTGTGTGTATGTATGTATGTATATATATGTGTGTGTGTGCGCGTGTATGTGTGTGTATGTATATATATATATGTGTGTGTGTGTGTGTGCCTGTGCGCATGTATGTGTGTGTATATGTGTATATGTATTTGTATATGTGTATGCATGTGTGTGTGTATATGAGTATGTACGTTCGCGTGCGCGCGTGTATGTATGTATATGTATATGTGTGTGTGTATATATATATATATATATATATATATGTTTGCCTGTGCACATGTATATGTGTGTGTATGCATGTGTATATGTATGTGTATATGTGTGTTTGTATATGTAGGATTCCCCAAACTAACAAATTAAAACCAAGAAACAACACAGCCTGGCAAAAAAAAAAAATCTATCTAAAATACAATACTGATATATATATTTCTTCGGTAACATAGTTCAAACAGTCATTGTAGTTCAGATATTCAAAACTTAAAGGGACACTGTACCCAAAATTTTCTTTCGTGATTCAGATTGAGCATGACATTTTAAGCAACTTTCTAATTTACGCCTATCATCAAAATTTCTTCCTTCGTTTGGTATCTTTATTTGAAATGCAAGAATGTAAGTTTAGATGCCGGCCCATTTTTGGTGAACAACCTGGGTTGTCCTTGCTGATTGGTGGATAAATTCATCCACCAATAAAAAAGTGCTGTCCAGAGTACTGAAACCAAAAAAAAGCTTAGATGCCTTCTTTTTCAAAAATTGATAATAGGAGTAAATTAGAAAGTTGCTTAAAATTGCATGCTCTTTTTGAATTACAAAAGAAAAAAATTGGGTACAGTGTCCCTTTAATTCTAAACAAAAACAGTTGCAATAGATATAGAATGTTAATAAACATAATCAATTCAAACAGATTAAAATTTAAAAGGAGAAAATAACAACTTATTACTTTACAGCACAGTTTTCTGGTACAACGAGAAAAGAAATGTACACATAGCCGAAACGCGTAAGATCGGTTTGATTCTGTCTCCCCATTTGGCATGGTACCTATGTGTTTTTTATTGACTACAATAAAGCCTTGCCTTTATTTTTTCCTTTACGAGGTGGTCTGCTTTGGACTTTTTTCTTCTATAAACTAAACAAATCTAGCACAGGAGGAAGAGGTCCCTGCTCCAGAGAGCTCACAGTCTACAGGTTGAGGGTGCAGAGATATAAGGTTTGGGGTAGCTCAATGGTGGAACTACCATTGGTGCAGCAGCTGCAGTTGCACCAGGGCCCTAGTGCTTTGGGGGGGCATAACAGCCAGTCTCTACAATATGTGTGTGCAGAGTGTGTACAATCCTAATCGAGGGGAGCCTTTTATTAGTGCAGACTGCCAATCTATCTATTCTTTAAATAATTTTACAGAACAGCATGCATATTATCACTTATGGTTACTACTGAGTTAACTTTAGAAGGCCCAAAAATAATTTTGCACCAGGGCCCTCTGTTGAGTAGGTCCGCTACTGGGGTAGCTTGTCACATGGATGAAGTTGCAGCAGTGAGTCAGGCAGTTCGTGAATTATTTTGGTTAGGATGAGAGATAGAGGAGAGATAAGCCTCTCTGAATAGGTGGGTTTTCAAGGCGCGTCTGAAGCTATATAAGGTTGGAGACAGTCTTATGGAGCTGGGTAGAGAGTTCCAGAGTCTAGCAATAGCAAGAGAGTATGCGCAGCGCGTGTTACCAAACTCCTAAAAAGCCCCTGGGTGCTCCTAATTCTTATCTTTGTATATTTAAAGAGTTCCAAAGGACAGGAGCAGTGCGTGAGAAGTCTTGGAGACGGGAGACGAGAGATAACAGGAGTGGAGAGACATAGGTCAGAGGTCGATCGAAGAGGATGGGATGGGGAATATTTGGAGATGAGAGAGGAAATATAGTTGGGAGTGAGGCTTTTCAGTGTTTTGTTAGGGTTAATACTTTAAATTTAATTTTCTGGAGGGAATGGGGAGTCAGTGTAGAGACTGGCAGAGCGGAGCAGCTGATGTAGATTGGTGACTTAGGTGGATGAGTCTAGCTGAAGCATTAATAATAGATTGGAGGGAGGAGAAGCGGTGTTTTGGAAGGCCATTTAGAAGTAGACTGCAATAATCAATGCGTGACAAAATGAGGGAATTAATTAGTATTTTTGCAGTTTTTTGAGTAAGGAAGGGACGAATTCTGGAAATGTTTTGTAGGTGTGCACGGCAGGATTTGGTAAGCACTTGTATATGTGGGTTGAATGTGAGTTCTGAGTCAAGTGGGACCCCAAGACAGCAGACCTGGGGTGAGGTGTTGATAATAGAGTCTCAGATGGTCAGAGAAATGTCAGATGTCTTGAAAAGGGGGAAATAAGAAGCAGCTCAGTTTTGGACAGATTGAGTTGGAGGTAGTGTGAAGACATCCAAGAGGAAACTGCAAAGAGGCAGTCTTATTACAGCATGCCAATCGCAGTCTTGAACTACATGCAGCTCGCTCCCGCTACCAGAGTGGGAGAACACTACACTCAGTTCAATAGCGTGATCAGGAGCGCTGTGATTAGCGTGCCCGCAAACCTCTTTTGAAATAGAAGACATGATCAGAAGAGCCTGAAGGAGGAGACCAGGTAAATTCAACTTTGAGGGCTAAAATCTATCAAATCTTTTATTTTTTAAAGCTGTCGCTAAGATAAGGACCTCTTACCGCTGCTTTTTCAGCCTAACTCACAACTCGTAATCTAGCTGAATGTTTCTTCATTCTGTTGGTGTCTTTATTTGAAAAAGCAAGAATGTAAGCTTAGGAGTCGGACCATTTTTGGTTCAGAACTTGGGTAGCACTTTCTGATTGGTTTCTAAATGTAGCTAAGAAAACAAAGAAAAATTGATAAAAAGAATGCATTTGCATGCTCTATCTGAATCATGAAAGTTTGATTTTGACTAGACTTCCCTTTAAAAAACAAACAATCAATAAATTAACCAGGTCACAATTTTACCAGACCTTTGTTTCAGGAAGATATGTGCACTTAAAGGGACAGTCATCACCAGATTTTTGTTGTTTAAAAAGAAAGATAATCCCTTAATTACCCATTCCCCAGTTTTGCATAACCAACACAGTTATAATAATACATGTTTTACCTCTGCAATTACCTTGTATCTAAGCTTCTGCTGACTGCCCCTTATTTCAGTTCTTTTGACAGACTTGCATTTTAGCCAATCAGTGCTCACTCTTAGCTCACTTCACGTGCAAGAGCTCAATGTTATCTATATGAAACACATGAACTAATGCCCTCTAGTGGTCAAAATGCTTTCAGATTAGAGGCAGTCTTCAAGGTCTAAGAAATTAGCATATAAAACCTCCTAGGTTTTGTTTTCAACTAAGAATACCAAAAGAACAAAGCAAAATTGGTGAAAAAAGTAAATTGGGAAGTTGTTTAAAATAACTGTACATGCCCTTTTTAAATCATGAAAGTTTTTTTTGAACTTGACTGTCCCTTTAAACAATTCAGAGGATTTCACTTTCAACAAGAAAATATCGTCTAGATTTAAAGTTTTGTCGGTAAAAACCTGCGGGGCTAATGCTCCTTTTTTTTCCAGCGCACCCTTAAGCCAACGCTGGGATTACGAGTTTTCTGAATGGCTGCGTTAGCCTCAAAAAAGTGAGCGTTGAGCCAAATTTAGCTCCACTTCAACCCTCAATACCAGCGTTGCTTACGGTAGCGTTAAGCTGGAAAAACGTGCTCATGCACGATTTCCCCATAGGATACAATGGGGCTGAGCTGGCTGAAAAAAACCTAACACCTGCAAAAAAGCAGCGTTCAGCTCCTAACGCAGCCCCATTGTTTCCTATGGGGAAACACTTTCTAAGTCTACAACTAACACCCCAACATGAACCCCGAGTCTAAACACCCCTAACCTTACACTTATTAATAGTGATGTCGCAAACATAAAAATTTGGGTTCGCGAACAGCGAACGCAAACTTCCCCAAAAGTTTGCGAACCGGGCGAACCGCCATAGACTTCAATGGGCAGGCGAATTTTAAAACCCACAGGGACTCTTTCTGGCCACAATAGTGATGGAAAAGTTGTTTCAAGGGGACTAACACCTGGACTGTGGCGTGCCGGAGGGGGATTCATAGCAAAACTCCCATGGAAAATTACATAGTTGATGCAGAGTCTAGTTTTAAGCCATAAATGGCATAAATCACCTAACATTCCTAAATTGTTTGGAATAACGTGCTTTAAAACATCAGGTATGATGTTGTATCAATCAGGTAGTGTAAGGGTTACGCCCGCTTCACAGTGACAGACCAAACTCCCGCAGCGGGTACAACATCATCATCATCACACCGTACGTCCATGTGTGTAATGCTGCCTGACTGAGACATATCCCTGTTATCTACATCCTCTGGCAATAATGGTTGCGCATCACTCATTTCTTCCAACTGATGTGTAAATAACTCCTCTGACAGATCAAGTGAAGCGGCTGTGGTGCTAGTGTTGGTGGTGGCGGCAGGCGGGCGAGTGGTAACTTGCGAGGTGCCCAAAGCTAAGCTGGAGGAGGATGGTGCGTCAAGGTTCAGAGCGGAAGCTGTAGAAGATTGGGTGTCCTGTGTAAGCCAGTCAACTATGTCCTCAGAAATGTTCGAGTTCGGGGTACGTGGCCTCTGAACACTGGGAATTATTCTAGGGCCAAAGGGAATCACAGCACCACGAACACGACGGCCCCTGCGGGGTGGCCTGCCTCTGCCTGTCATTTTTTTTTAGATTGGTAGTACTATGCGTGCAAGCTACTGTGACAACAGATATGAGTAGCACTGTGCACTGGCAGAAGTTGGCAGAGTAGACGCTGTAGGCCTGACACACACGCTTGCAGACAACTAACTGCTATTCAATCTATTACAGTCAAAATTGTATTTTTTTTTTTTAAATGTACACTACTGTTACACCAGATATGAGTTGCACTGGTGTGACACTGTGCCCTGGCAGGCACTGAAACGCACACGTGTGAAGGAAACTGACTGCTATTATTTAACTCAGTCAAAAAAGTGTTTTGTTTTGTTTTTTAAATCTACACTACTGTTACACCAGATATGAGTTGCACTGGGGTGACACTGTGCCCTGGCAGGCAGGCCCTGAAACGCACACGTGTGAAGGAAACTGACTGCTATTATTTAACACAGTCAAAAAAGTGTTGTTTTTTTTAAATCTACACTACTGTTACACCAGATATGAGTTGCACTGGGGTGACACTGTGCCCTGGCAGGCAGGCAGGCACTGAAACGCACACGTGTGAAGGAAACTGACTGCTATTATTTACCTCAGTCAAAAAAGTGTTTTGTTTTGTTTTTTAAATCTACACTACTGTTACACCAGATATGAGTTGCACTGGGGTGACACTGTGCCCTGGCAGGCAGGCCCTGAAACGCACACGTGTGAAGGAAACTGACTGCTATTATTTAACACAGTCAAAAAAGTGTTGTTTTTTTTAAATCTACACTACTGTTACACCAGATATGAGTTGCACTGGGGTGACACTGTGCCCTGGCAGGCAGGCAGGCCGGCCCTGAAACGCACACGTGTGAAGGAAACTAACTGCTATTATTTAACACAGTCAAAAAAGTGTTGTTTTTTTTTAGATTGGTAGTACTATGCGTGCAAGCTACTGTGACAACAGATATGAGTAGCACTGTGCACTGGCAGAAGTTGGCGGAGTAGACGCTGTAGGCCTGACACACACGCTTGCAGACAACTAACTGCTATTCAATCTATTACAGTCAAAATTGTATTTTTTTTTTAAATGTACACTACTGTTACACCAGATATGAGTTGCACTGGTGTGACACTGTGCCCTGGCAGGCACTGAAACGCACACGTGTGAAGGAAACTGACTGCTATTATTTAATACAGCCAAAAAAGTGTTGTTTTTTTAAAATCTACACTACTATTACACCAGATATGAGTTGCACTGGTGTGACACTGTGCCCTGGCAGGCACTGAAACGCACATGTGTGAAGGAAACTGACTGCTATTATTTAACACAGTCAAAAAAAGTGTTGTTTTTTTTAAATCTACACTACTGTTACACCAGATATGAGTTGCACTGGGGTGACACTGTGCCCTGGCAGGCAGGCCCTGAAACGCACATGTGTGAAGGAAACTGACTGCTATTATTTAACACAGTCAAAAAAGTGTTGTTTTTTTTAAATCTACACTACTGTTACACCAGATATGAGTTGCACTGGGGTGACACTGTGCCCTGGCAGGCAGGCACTGAAACGCACATGTGTGAAGGAAACTGACTGCTATTATTTAACACAGTCAAAAAAGTGTTTTGTTTTGTTTTTTAAATCTACACTACTGTTACACCAGATATGAGTTGCACTGGGGTGACACTGTGCCCTGGCAGGCACTGAAACGCACCCGTGTGAAGGAAACTGACTGCTATTATTTAACACAGTCAAAAAAGTGTTGTTTTTTTAAATCTACACTACTGTTACACCAGATATGAGTTGCACTGGGGTGACACTGTGCCCTGGCAGGCAGGCACTGAAACGCACACATGTGAAGGAAACTGACTGCTATTATTTAACTCAGTCAAAAAAGTGTTTTGTTTTGTTTTTTAAATCTACACTACTGTTACACCAGATATGAGTTGCACTGGGGTGACACTGTGCCCTGGCAGGCAGGCCCTGAAACGCACACGTGTGAAGGAAACTGACTGCTATTATTTAACACAGTCAAAAAAGTGTTGTTTTTTTTAAATCTACACTACTGTTACACCAGATATGAGTTGCACTGGGGTGACACTGTGCCCTGGCAGGCAGGCCGGCCCTGAAACGCACACGTGTGAAGGAAACTGACTGCTATTATTTAACACAGTCAAAAAAGTGTTTTTTTTTTTTTTAAATCTACACTACTGTTACACCAGATATGAGTTGCACTGGGGTGACACTGTGCCCTGCCAGGCAGGCCCTGAAACGCACACGTGTGAAGGAAACTGACTGCTATTATTTAACACAGTCAAAAAAGTGTTGTTTTTTTTAAATCTACACTACTGTTACACCAGATATGAGTGGTGGCACTGGGCAAGTGGGCACAGTATACGCTGTGAGCCTGACACACACGCTAGCAGGCAGGCAACTGCAATTAGATTACACAGGAAAAAAAAAAAAAAAAAAGCAGACTGATGTTCTAGCCCTAAAAAGGGCTTTTTGGGGTGCTGTCCTTACAGCAGAGATCAGATGAGTCAGGACTGTAGTGGACACTGAATACACTAGCCTAGCTATCAATTTCCCTATTAAATCAGCAGCAGCTACACTGTCCCTCCTCTCACTAAGAATGCAGCTTCCAAATGGATGCTGTCCAGGAGGTGGGAGGGTCTGGGAGGGAGTGTCTGCCGCTGATTAGCTGTAATGTGTCTGCTGACTGTGAGGTAAAGGGTCAAAGTTTACTCAATGATGAAGAATAGGGGGCGTATCGAACATCGCATATGTTCGCCCGCCGCGGCGAACGCGAACATGCTATGTTCACCGGGTACTATTCGCCGGCGAACTATTCACAACATCACTACATATTAAGCCCTAATCTGCCGCCCCCGCTATCGCTGACACTTACATTATATTATTAACACCTAATCTGCCGCTCCGGACACCGCCGCCCCCTACATTATAGCTATGAACCCCTAATCTGCTGTCCCTAACATCGCCGACACCTATATTATATTTATTAACCCTTAATCTTCCGCCCCCCAATGTCGTCGCCACCTACCTACAATTATTAACCCCTAATCTGCCGACCGGACATCGCCGCCACTATAATAAATGTATTAACCCCTAAACCGCCGCACTCCCACACTATAATAAATTTTATTAACCCCTAATCTGCCCTCCCTAACCTCGCCGCCACCTACCTACGATTATTAACCCCTATTCTGCCGCCCCCAACGTCGCCGCTACTATAATAAAGTTATTAACCCCTAAACCTAAGTCTAACCCTAACACCCCCCTAAGTTAAATATAATTTAAATAAAACGAAATAAAATTACTATAATTAAATAAATTAATCCTATTTAAAACTAAATACTTACCTATAAAATAAACCCTAATATAGCTACAATATAACTAATAGTTACATTGTAGCTATTTTATGATTTATATTTATTTTACATGCAACTTTGTATTTATTTTAACTAGGTACAATAGCTATTAAATAGACTACTACACTATCAATAAATTAAATAAATTACCTACAATCATCTAAACTAAAATACAATTAAATAAACTAAACTATAGTACAAACCCCCCCCCCACTAAATTACAAAAAATAAAAAATTTTTACAAGAATTTAAATCTAATTACACCTAATCTAAGCCCCCTAATAAAATAAAAAAGCCCCCCAAAATAATAAAATTCCCTACCCTATACTAAATTACAAAAGTAATCAGCTCTTTTACCAGCCCTTAAAAGGGCTTTTTGCGGGGCATTTCCCCAAAGTAATCAGCTCTTTTACCTGTAAAAAAAAATACAAGACCCCCCCCAACACACCCCTACTCTAAAACCCACCCGATCCCCCCTTAAAAAAACCTATCACTACCCCATTGAAGATCACCCTACCTTGAGCCGTGTTCACCCAGCCGGGCACCACTGGTCATCCGATCTGTCCAGAAGTCTTCATCTGATGGGGCAGAAGAGGACATCCGGACAGGGAGAAGGCTTCATCCAAGCGGCATCTTCTATCTTCATCCATCCGGCGCGGTGCGGTTCCATCTTCAAGACATCCAACGATGAGCATCCTCTTCTTTCCACTACCGACGACTGAATGAAGGTTCCTTTAAATGGCGTCATCCAAGACAGGTGGACAAAGGTGGAGGTATTGTCATACAGAACATACTAGACTACCTTCAAGAGGCTAATCGTATATTAAATGATAAGGAGTACTACCAAGTTTTATGTGGTGATCCCACGGTCCATTATTTTGATCAACTTAAAAATATGTTACAGAAAGGTCTTGATATGGGTATAATGAATAAATCAGAAAGAGATTTTTGTCTCCCTAAATACCCATGTACGGCATTTTACTATCACTTGCCAAAAGTCCACAAGGACCCTCTAAAACCCCAAGGTAGACCAATCATTGCAGGCATAGGAAGTCTTACGGACTCCTTATCTGCATATATTGATCATTTCTTGCAGAGATTTGTCACCACTCTTCCTTCATATATTAAGGACTCTTCATATATTAAGGATTTACTACTCAAATTACAAAATTGTGTTCTTGATGAGCACTGTTGGTGGGTCACCTGCGATGTAGGTGCTCTATACTCCAATATACAACACGACCTAGGCATCCAAGCTGTTCGGTCCTATCTTGAACAAGATATCTACATGCCAGTACAGCAAGTAGATTTCATCACTGAACTAATAAGTTTCATACTCAGTCATAACTATTTTATTTATCAAAGTAGATATTATCTACAAATCAAAGGGACGGCCATGGGCACCAGGTTCGCCCCAAGCTTTGCGAATCTATTTATGGGCAGTTTCGAACATACCTATATCTATGATGCTCGGTTTGCGGCGAACCTGGTGTTCTATGGCCGCTATATAGACGACCTGTTGTTTATTTTCAGAGGGTCTAGGGATGATATTAGTACTTTTGTCGACCATCTAAATAATAACAATTTTGGTATATCTTTTACTCATAATATCCAACGTGAATAAATAGAATTTCTTGACCTCACCCTAGGGCGAACCCCTGAGGGTAGAGTCCAATCCAAAACTTACTTCAAAAGCGTGGATTGCAATAGCTTTCTACATTTTGAAAGCAACCATTTCAAATGCTGGAAGATGAACGTCCCATACAGACAGTTAAAGAGAATTAGAAGAAATTGCTCACGAATGGAAGATTTTGATGTACAGGCTCAGGTTATTGGAACTAGATTCCTAGAGAAAGGATATCCTAAAGATCTAATAGATCGTGATATAACCAGAGTCAGACAAGAAGATAGGTCATGTTATTTTAATAACAAACCAAAGGAAAAAGCAAAATTTAAAGAAAGTAATCCACCACTGTTTATTACCAAATATAATTCCAACCATCAAGCTATTTCCAAAATTCTTAATAAACATTGGCCTGTTTTATCCCAAGATCCGACTCTCTCCAAAATAATAGGCCAAAAGCCAAAAGTGGTTTTTAAGAGAGCACCAACCCTCAAGACTGCTCTGGCCCCCAGTAAGGTGGTCAGAGATAAATATCAAGAGAATAGTCAAAGCACTAACCCAATAAATAGGAACATTCCTCTAAATAGAATATCCAAATGCTGTAGGAAACGATGTGGAATGTGCAAATTCATTCTACATAGAGCGACAAGTTTTCAATCACATACCACAGGAGAAATTTTTAAAATATAAGGTTATATGACATGTGAGTCATCTTTCGTCATATACCTCCTGAGTTGTTACTGTGGGGTCCAATATGTTGGACGCACCTGTCGCAAGGTGAAAAAGAGATGGAGCGAACACTCATATAACATCAAGAAAAAGTCCAAATCCCACAGTGTCTCAAGACACTGTTATACATGCCATAGTAATCTTAAAAATCCGATGAAAATTATGCCAATAGAGATTATCTCTAGAGCACTACCAGATGCTTTCTCTACTCTTCGTAAAAGAGAGAGTTTCTGGATTCGAAAACTAAAGACACTCCAACCTGACGGTCTTAATGAAAATTATGATATGGCAGTTTTCTGAAACAGATCATTAAAGGGACAGTCTACACCAAAATTGTTCTTATTTAAAAAGATAGGTGTTTGCATAACCTACACAGTTATATTAATATACTTTTTACCTCTGTGATTACCTTGTATCTAAGCCTTTGCAGACAGCCTCCTTATCCAAGTGCCTTTGACAGACATGCAGTGTAGTCAATCAGTGAAGACTCCTAAATAACTTAACGGGAGTGAGCACAATGTTATCTATATGACACATGTGAACTAGCACAGTCTAACTGTGAAAACCTTTCAAAATGCTCTGAGCTAAGGGGCGGTTTTCAACGGTTTAGAAATCAGTTTGAGCCTAGCTAGGTTTAGCTTTAAAAAATACCACCAAGGCAAAAAAAGAAAATTTGATGATAAAAGTGAATTGGAAAGTTGTTTAAAATTGCATGCCCTATATGAATCATGAAAGTTTAGTTTTGACTTTACTGTCCCTTTAAGATCTTTGTTATTGGGATACCTATAACTTAACAGGGTACATTCATCTAATTATATTCGGATGAAGTCTGTCTGTAATTTCACATAATTACCCTGACATACATAATTAATTTTATTTATCTCACATAAATATATGTGTATTATAATAATATCTCTTATTACACTTATAAGGAAAAACATTATCAGATATGAATTGTAACATTATTTTACATTTTAGTCACATTTAGTTATCACCTTATTGGAATATAGGAAATGTATTTATTAATCTTTTACTATACCTTTAAGTGAGGACAGTTACCACTGTTATATAGGACCCATTACTATACCTTAGCTGTAAGTGTCACTAACACTTAGTGGCAAGTGTCATTAACATATAGGGATTACTAATCCACTATTTGCACCATTCACTTATCAAACTTTCCCTAATCTCTCATCAAGAATGATGAGACCTGTAGGATAATCTATAGGATTCTATAACCTAGAATATCCTGCATAACACTTAAATGCTCACAGCACCAGCACATAGTACTTCACACTTCATTAGTAAATATACACGTAGTATTCTACATTTATTTCAATATATACATTCATATTCCACAATTTATCTTAATTGTTCCTGTATTTAACAGCAGCACGCACTCACATACTATTTAGTATTAATGTTCACCAGTTAGATAACTAACACATTAGTCATATTATTGTTTTATATATATCTCGTTTTTCACGGACTTTCTATTCCTTTTCCCTTTTTTTTCCACCACGGGTTTCGACCAATAATATCACCATATATATATCACATCTTTACACTAGTAAATCACTCTTTACTACACGGACCACTTAGGTCAATTATGTTAGGTACTAAGATTAACCTAGACTGCACTATTATCTTAAGCCTGCGTATCTGCCCCTACCCCTAACATTTTTGTTCGATAGTCTATCACTGAAATAGCGGAGGCGCAGGTGCTCTGCGCACGGACAGACGCTGATACACTACAGTGTATTTCCTGTGAATGAGAGAGGCGCGCCAATCTATTGTGATGTTCTTACACATAATCCTATTGGATCCTCTTTTTGTGCCATATCATTTTAGCATCGTGACTGGCTAGACAAATCACATCACAGATTGGCTGCTCTCTGACACTCCCTTGTCAGCTAGACGTACCAGCTATAGCGAGACATGGGCTTGCAAATCCATGCACACACAGCTGATGCAGTCTTCCCGCTGTACAACGGAACAAGGTTAAGTGCGATTACTAAGTTATCCTGTTTTTTTCAAACCAGCAACAATTATTTGACAATATATGAGCAAGTCAACAATGCTAACATAAGACCTCACAATATATGAGTTAGTCAACAACGCTAACATAAGATCTTACATAATTATGCACAAAAACGATAAGTAAATACCTATGAAACTTTGTATCAAACTCTTTCTAAAACTCTTTTCAAACTTGACAGGAAGGAGGTTAGTTTACAACTGATTCTATTAGGCATATATACTTACTACATATTTAGATTAATAGGATGTTTATATCATGATGGCATACTGATTGCTTTTTGTACTTGTACTAAATATACAATTTTAATCCTTAGAATGTTTATATTAGGGAAGTTTTTATTTATATTCATTTTGGGGATTATCGGAATGTGATGAGCCAACTGCAGTTTATATATGTGGTTATTGTTATCATTTTATATGAATCAGTTAACATATGCTTGACACTATCTGACCCATATGTGTATATAACTGTTACTAAGCAACCACACTCATGAGATGTGCTATGGGTGTGGTGTGTTAATTGTTAATTGCTCAACCAATCACATCAGTTCCCTTTGTTATAGATTATCTGTTAAATAGCAAGTGTATCACAATGTTTGTTCATAGCCTGATGAAACAGCGCTGAGCAGGCTGAGAAACGCGTCACTGTAATAATAAAGTTTTTAATATTTTATACACTTGCTATTGTGTGGTTTATCACTTCATGTGAAAACTACATATTTGTTCCTGGGTTTTGCTGAGGATTGCCTTTGCAGTAGTCTACTGGGCGACTTTATGGTTCCAGTTCGCTGAATTTGCACCCTCAGGTGCTGACTATCTTGTAAGTGCAATCACTTTGGATCCTACTATTTTTGTCCAGATGATATTTGGCCATGTTGGTTTGTCTTTTCCTGTCCATCTAGGTATATGATATCTGGGCCTCCTGAGGATATCCTACTGCCTTTGTGCCAAGGACACAGTGAGCTGGACCACTGCAAAGCTTCAGCCTGCTACATATGCACCAGCTGGGTGCTTTTTGTTTGTGAGTATCCTACTCATCTGTGTTGCTGTGTTTTATTTCTCTGGCGATATTAGGCCATGTTGGCGCCTCTGTGTTTTACTCTTTTTCAGATTATGTACATCAGGATTGCCATCCTTTGACAGAGTGCTGCCTCTACCTTTGGATCATCAAGGATATATAGACTTTTATTTTTATTTTTATCAATTAATTTGTTTTTCTATTTTGTAGGTTTTTTTGTATTGGGTATTATCTCATTGTATTTCATTTATATTTTATGTTCCTTATCAATTGTATCTGGTATTGCCATCTGATTATTCTAATCTAGTATACTTTTGTATGACCACTTAACAAGTGATATCCACCATTATATCTCACCATTCACTGTGAATATTTAAAATAAGGAAGCGCCCCCTAAGGGCGTGATGTGTCAGTAGTTCACATCACTCTTTCTATATATATTGTCCCTCGATTTCCGATTGGCTGATAGGATTCTATCAGCCAATCGGAATTAAGGTAGGAAAAATCCGATTGGTTGATTTAATCAGCCAATTGGATTGAAGTTGGCTGATTGGATCAGCCAATAGAATGCGAGGTCAATTCTATTGGCTGATCCAATCAGCCAATCTTGCGACTTCAGAGCTCTGGTTAACTGTTACGCACGACTCGTAATCTATATATATATATATATATATAACACACAGAGAAAACCTAGCACTCACTTTTGTTAATTTGTTTTGTAATTTTCCCTATGGTTCTTGCACCCAGACCTGCTTGTGGCTCTGGGGACAGCACAGCTTCCTGTGAGTGCCAGTGGCACCCAGGGCTGAGCATGTTGCAGGGTCATGGGATGTGTACCCGGTCCGGTATGAGAGTGCAGTTCCCTTCCGTGTTTTGTATATGTCTAGGGTGGTTACATATTCCTGTGCACCCTTCCCTTGTTTTCAGTTTGTTTGGATTTGAAAGCTTGCATTGTGTGGCTGTTTTAGGGTCTCAGGTATTGGAAAGGACCTTGACGTGGTACCTGAGCTTGTCCCATTTGGCCAGATGCGGTGACTAACCTTTCCATTTTTGCTTTTAAATCTTAGCTGAGAGCTTGTAAGTGAGTGCTGGGTTTTCTCTGTGTGTTGTATTAATTTGTTTTGTAATTTTCCCTATGGTTCTTGCACCCAGACCTGTCTGGGGTTAACTGCGTGTGGCTCTGGGGACAGCACAGCTTCCTGTGAGTGCCAGTGGCACCCAGGGCTGAGCATGTTGCAGGGTCATAGGATGTGTACCCGGTCCGGTATGAGAGTGCAGTTCCCTTCCGTGTTTTGTATATATATATATATATATATATCTATATATAATCATCTATATATATATAGGAATAGATATATAATTTATCCCAAAAAAACAGATATATATAGAAATATGTATTTAAGAATAAATAGAACATATTCTGCTATGTGAAGAACATTGGAATGTGAAATATTGATATATTTCAAGTGGGGTTAGCGTACATTGGAAAATGTATCTGGTTTTGCGTGACTTGTTGGGTGTTAGATTATCCCCCCACTTTTCATACTCCATTAAAGTATATAGGGGATACATTAACGAGGTCGCAATATTCTAACTTCAGCTTTTTGCGTGCGTCAGGTAAGTGCGCAAGTTAAAACTTTTTACTTGCAACTTATAATATGCGCTAGACCCAGCATGCACAAAAGGCCAAAGTCAAGCTGAGTCAATGAGTGAGCAGGAGTGCAAACTACCGCTCCACTTGTAATCTAGCCCTAAGTTCTCTAGACTTGTGAATGTATTATGTTTTGACTACTTTATTGTGAAAGTTAAAGGGACAGTCAACACCAGAATTTTTGTATTTTAAAAAGAAAGATAATCCCTTAATTAACCACTCCCCAGTTTTGCATAACCAACAGTTATAATATTTTTTACCTCTGTGATTACCTTGTATCTAAGCTTCTGCTGACTGCCCCCTTATTTCAGTTCTTTTGACAGACTTGCATTTTAGTCAATCAGTGCTCACTCCTAGCTCACTTCACGTGCATGAGCTCAATGTTATCTATATGAAACACATGAACTAATGCCCTCTAGTGGTCAAAATGCTTTCAGATTAGAGGCAGTCTTCAAGGTCCAAGAAATTAGCATTTGAACCTCCTAGGTTTTTCTTTCAACTAAGAATACCAAAAGAACAAAGCAAAATTGGTGATAAAAGTAAATTGGGACGTTGTTTAAAATGACATGCCCTATTTAAACCATGAAAGTTTTTTTTGGACTTGACTGTCCCTTTAAAAAAAATTCAGAGGATTTCACTTTCAACAAGAAAAATATGTTATTCCATGCCTTCCCAGATACAGCATGCAGGAGCTTGTAACTGCAGGAGCACAGACTGATCTAATTGTGCCTGTAACAAGGTGTTTTTTGTTATTATTATTATTTTTTTTAAACTATAAAATTGTTTCTCCAGGCTGATCTAAACAAGAAGAAACAACTGTATAGTTGAGAAACAATGCTGAGCATTTCATATATTTTATTGTTGTAACAAAAATTCTGTTTAAGGAATATTGTAATTAGTAACTGGGAGCAATTGTTGTTTAACCAGTTAATGCGCTATTGTAGTTCTCTCTCTTTTGTATATTTTCTCGTTGATTGGTGGCTATTATTACAAAATACTTTTTAAAGTTCCATTTATCTGAGATGTTAATTATTTTATTCCTCCTTTGTTACTTTTGCACAGTACTGTATGTATATATATATATATATATATATATATATATATATATATATATATATATAGATATATATACTGTGTGTATATATATATATATATATATATATATACACAGGCATACCCCGCTTTACGGACACTCGCATGTACGTACATAGCTATTACGGACCCTCTCTTTACGGACACTTGCGAGAACGGACAAAAAACGGTGCCTGCGCACATGAACAGTTAGTCTCTATGGTTCAGGAAGAGGTTGCCGCGCGCCAGGAAGATGTTGCTGCGCACCAGGAAGAGGTGGGGTCTCCGGAAAACGGCAAACTAACGCACTTTGAAAGTTTAAAAAGTGAATCTTTGCAAGTTACGAAGTGAATCACGCACTTTGCAAGTTAAAAAGTGAATCGATCGTGAGTACTGTACAGTACACTGTGTATAGAAGATTACTGCACCCAAATTGTTATTTTATTCACTGCACTGTACCACTACATAGAACTTTGGGGAACATTTATACAGTACAGACTTTGCAAGTTAAAAAGTGAATCGTGAGTACTGTACACTGTGTATAGAAGATTACTGCACCCAAATTGGTATTTTATTCACTGCACTGTACCACTACATAGAACTTTGGGGAACATATACCTGTACTGCATACAGTTAAGTACAGTACTGATTGTAACACGCTTGGCACACAGTACAAATGTACCTTTACCTGACTGATTGTTGGAGCTTTGCAATAATGGAAGAAAAAAAGAAATGCCATAAATCTATTACCTTGGATATGAAGCTTAAAATTATTAGATTGTATGATGAAGGTGTAATTCAAGCTGAAATAGGCCGAAAGCTAGGCTTCACTAGGACCACAATTAACACAGTCATGAAGAACAAAATGTTGCAGAAGTTAAAAGTGCTACGCCTGTTAACACCACAATTCGAAAAAGGGATAGCATTGTTGCAGACATGGAGAGACTCCTAATACTTTGGATAGAAAATCAGACAACACGCCATGTTCCTGTAAACCAGGCAATTATACAAAGTAAAGCCTTAAGCTTATTCAATGACCTGAAGGCTAAGAAAGGTGAAGCAGCAAAGGATGCTGAATTTGTTGCAAGCCGTGGATGGTTTGATAGGTTTAAGAAGAGGTCTAATCTACATAACATCAAATTACAAGGAGAGGCAGCTGCTGCAGATACTGAGGCTGCAGAAAGCTATCCAAGTGATTTTGCAAAAATTATTGAAGATGGAGGCTACTCCATGGATCAAATTTTTAATGTGGATGAGTCTGGTCTATTCTGGAAGAAGATGCCTGCAAGAACCTTCATTGCAAGACAGAAAAAATCAATGCCAGGCTACAAGCCAGCTAAAGATAGAATAACCCTTCTGTTAGGTGGCAATGCTTCTGGTACCTTAAAGCTAAAGCCTTTGTTTATTTACCGTTTTCAAAATCCAAGAGCTTTGAAGAACTACGTTAAAACTAGACTTCCAGTGCATTGGAGGGCTAATAAAAAAGCATGGGTAACTGCAGGCCTTTTTGAGGATTGGTTTGACACCTGCTTTGTTCCAGAGGTGAAAGCTTATTGCAAGGACAATAATATCCCTTTCAACATTTTGCTGCTTGTTGATAATGCCCCTGGACACCCTCGAACGCTAGATGAGCTCAACCCTAACATTAGAGTGAAATTCCTACCACCAAATACCACCTCATTACTGCAGCCCATGGATCAATGTGTCATAGCTGCCTTCAAGTTAAACTACTTAAAAAGGGGGCGTGGCATCACCGCAGCCATGTTAAGTCGCATAATACTGGAGCTCTGCAAAATTCTTGACTAATCTCCTATTTACTTCACTCATAAAGCAGCTTTCTAACTCAATATCTCACATCCATGCCGAGAAGCTGGAATAGTACAAGAAGAGATTATTATTCGCACGATTTATTTAGCGGAAACCTCCAACTGGACTCATTAAGCTCATATGCAGCGGCATAACATCATTTTTTTCAACATCTCACCCCCCCCCCCCCCCCCCCCCCCCCCCCGGTTAGCTAGATAGCCGGGTTACGCTACTATACTTGGCGGGACCAGTATACAAAGTAATTCTAGCTAAACTTCAGGACCACTGCAACGTGAGTTGAGCTGAGCTCATAACCGCTACTGAGGATGGAATCGGCGGTTACTGCCATGCTACATCTGCTTACCCACAAAATGGATGCCCAGTTTAATTCGCTTACTAAGCTTCTATGAGACGCCACTACTGATGGTGAGACCGATTGCCTTCTTACAGGTCTGGCACAGTCGCCCGACATAGAGAGCGAGGTGCGTATGATCAGTAACCTGGGTGACTCAGATATGCCAAAAATCCAGCTGGAAGATACTGCCGCTAAGCTACAGGCTGCTACACTGCTTCCCTTATGGGATACTCACTATCTCCCGCCTGAGGTCGTGACACGGAGCCCTGGGCCCCTGGCGAGGCGGCCGGTCGTTGGGGGATCTAGGTGCACCGGAGGCATAACGTTATCGGAGGACCTAGATAGACTATATCCTGTGGCCTACGCACATCAGATGAAACAGCCTGACGATGACAGTGGAAAAGATCTCTTTCTTCTTTGGGCCCCCAGGGATACATGGCTACTACCGGAGACCTCCCATTCTTCCACTTCACTCAGGGGCTTTTACCTCCTAACTGATCAGATATGTGAGAGAGAGACAGTGCTTCTTGAATATCCCCATAGCCGACTAGCTTGCGGCATCGGGTAATTTTTTTTTTAACTACCCCTTGAACTTATATGGTAACCCCAGAATCTGCGAATTCACATATGTGTTTGAGGACTGTCATTGACTTCTCCCTATCCGCAGCCTGCATACCTATAAGAACAATTCCCCTAAGTGCCTCCTATACATGTGGGGCTCTCTTTGTCCTACAAGACGAATACGGAACCGTTGTTGAGATACTAAATGAAGGTCTATATGTTAGCCTGAAGCATATGTATGAAAATGTACCTCACAATAACCCTTATTATTAATAGATAGCTGATTAGCAGAACTGTTCTTTTAAGGGTAGCAGTACCTGGTTTATTGTCACGTTTCTGCCTTGTTTAGAAATTACTCCATTTGTCTTGTTTTTTAGTTATCTACACTCCTCTATTACCTATTCTTTAGCCTAGTCAATATTGTAGATCCTATTAGGCCTTACTGTAGTCCAGGATATAAAATCCCTGTGTTTATGTCTAATTCTAGTATTAGCCTGCAGCTGTTAATTTATTTTCTGTCTTCGTCTGTATAAGATTTAAGTAATGAAACATCTCTATATATATGATCTTGGGGGGGGGGGGGACTTCACTCATACTTATTGACCTCCTGTTTGTCCTAAACCCCCAGTACGCCCCCTAGGATAGCCGAATGAAAACTCTATTCCCCTTCTGAGACATATAGTGACTCAGCTGACATTCCTTAATATAGAGAGAGGGAATAATCATATATTTAATAGCAAACCTAGAAGGTCTTAGAGGACAATACTCTGTGTATAGTTGGGACAGACTTACAGGACAGAATTACCCTATTACATAATAAGACTACCACAGTGCCCTGGAACAGCTACTGTTCTTCGCCCACACTCTCCGATGAGGGAGATTACAACATATCTCAGCCCCCCCTTCCTCAGTAGTGGACCTGATGGGAGATATCTTCTCCCTCTCTATACCCACTTAGTTTAACGGCTCAAAAGTACTTACAAGTTTAGCACTCTAACTTCATCCCGCCCCCCCTTTTTCTTTTCCTTTCCTCTCCTCTTTTTCATTTTGAGCGTCTTTTGCCCGCTGAATTTTTTCTCTCTTTTACCTTTCTTTTCTATATATTATAAAACTAAAAAGAGAAACCAATTGAGTAACTTGGGGCCCCTGGGTCTATACTGATATCAAGGACTCTTGGAGTCTGCATCATTATCACACTATATTTATTGTTCATACTGGGCTGGTGGTGATTCCACTTGCTCTAAAAGGCACAATGTATGTTTGTATAATTTTGTGTGAATGATGATAGTTGCCCTAAGTTATGAACTATATGTTACATATCCAAGTCTATTGATATATTGATCCCTGCGTGGATCGCTACGTTGCTTTTGTTTGACTTTGACTCTGACTTTCTCAATAAAAACTTGTTTAAAAAAAAAAAAAAATACTTAAAAAGAACATTCAGTAATTGTATTGCAGCAATAGACAAAGAAGAAGGTGCAGGGCAAGAAGTCCTATCGAAATTCTGGAAAAGCTACAACATCTTGGATTGCATTAAAACTGTAAGAGATGCTTGGAATGACATAAAGGATACCACAATGAAAAGGGCTTGGAAAAAATTATGCCCACAGTTAGCTGTTGATTCCGAAGACGTTGATGATTCTGTAGCTAATGTTACTAAAAATATTGTAGACATGGCAAGGCAGTTAGAGCTGGAAGTAGAGCCAGAAGATGTTGCTGAACTGCTTGCATCCCATACTGAGCCCCTCAGCAATGAAGATCTTCTAGAACTTGAAGAGGAGAGAGAAGAAGAAGAAGATGTGCAAAATGGGGTTGAGACCATTGAACAGCCTGAAGGCTTAACTTCAAAAATTCTCTTTCAAGCTTTCCGTCATCTTGATAGCGCCATGGCTCTTTTTGAAAAGCATGATAGGGACTTTGAAAGAAGCTCCCCAGTCAATGGTAACATTTCAGGGGCTTATTCCTGTTACAAAGAAATCTACAGAGAAAAGAAGAGAGCTACACTTCAAACCTCCATAGATACTTACTTTTCTAAAAGTCCATCAGCACGCAGATCATCATCATCGACAGACAGTCATTTGGATTCCAGATCATCAACATCAACTGACAGTCCATTTCCAGCTTTGACATCACCACCCAGTCCTGCTCCTTCTCTTATTGCTACTTGTAGTACACCCAATTCGCCAGCAAGAAAGCGTCTCGCCTTTGAAGAGTTGACTTGTGAAACAGAAAATACCAGTATGACTTCATCCTTACTAGAATAAATGCTCATAGCTGATCCTAAGCTTAGAAAATGTTGTGTTTATTTTGCAATACAGTAAAAATGTTCTGTTGCCCTAAGCTGATCCTAAACTTAGAAGATGTGTTTATTTTGCAATACAGTACAGTAAATACTGTATGTTCTCTTGCCCTAAGCTGATCCTAAGCTTACAAAATGTTGTGTTTATTTTGCAATACAGTACAGTACAGTAAATATGTTCTCTTGTCCTAAGCTGAGCCTAAGCTTAGAAAATTTTGTCTTTATTTTGCAATACAGTAAATACTGTATGTTCTGTTGCCCTAAACTGATCCTAAGCTCAGTGGAGGCTCCTCCATTTGTTCACATTCGCACGTGAACCCCCATTCAGATGTGAACCCCCATTCAGAAGAAGAGAAGAAAAACAAATTCTGAAGAAAATATAATTTTTCCAATAGCCCCCCTATTGGAAAAATTATATTTAATTTATACCCCCAAAAAAGTTAAAGCAAAACTGTTTTTTGTTGTTAATTTATATATTTTTAATGTTTCCACAATTCCACTGTTTTTTTTTATTTAACCGCACGTGCGGTAGAGCCTACATGCCTGTCTCATTAGCTGCCTGTATATTTTCATGCAGACCACTCCCACTCTCCACCCCATCCCTATACTGGCTTAATCGCACAGTTCAGCCTGTGCTCACGAGCCAGTGAGGTGGTGTTAAGCTGGTCTGGATACGTCATCACTGATCACGTGATGATCAGTCAGCTCCAGAGTCCAGCTCCACCTCCACCCACTCTCTTTGAGGTGACTGACTGCGAGTGCGCACAGTGTGCTGTGAGGAGGAAATGAGGAATGAAAATTGCTGTTCATCCAGCATGGGGACATGTGCCATGTGTTGGTGGGGACTGGTTGAGAAGCAGCAGAGGACTGTTTAATGGTTATGTATGTAAGACTACAGCGATACAAAGGGGCTAGCTGGCTGCAAATACAAGTGAGTGAGAAATCCCTGACCCTGTGTGTGCTGTGTGAGCTGTATACATGTAAATCACTAACATATTTTTAAAACCTAATCTCCCTCCCCCAGTGTGACTTGAAGCTTCTATAACAGTTACTCTGCTAGTACTAAAGCTCTTTAATTTTGCATATTGAAATTCTGCATTGTACTTATTTTGTGTTATTAAAAATATATATATGATGTCATCTTAAAATGTAAGATAAATATTTCTCCTTTCACAACCTCCATTTTCTATGCATATATCTGCCTGTTTTCTAATGGTTTTAATAAGCTATGTTTCTTTTAGCTTGGCATTCACCCTGCTTCTCTTTCATGATTCAGATAGAGAATACAATTTTAAACAACTTTCCAATTTAGTTCTATTATCTAATTTGATTCCTTCTCTTGTTATCCTTTGCTGAAAGGTTTATCTAGGCAAGTTCAGGAGCAGCAGAGAACCTAGGTTCTAGCTGGCTGCATATATATATCACCTATGTGTTCAGTTAGAAACCATTAGTGCATTGCTGCTCCTTCAACAAATGATACCAAGGGAATGAAACAAATTAGATAATAGAAGTAAATTAGAAAGTTGTTTAAAATTGTATTCTCTATCTGAATCATGACAGAAACATTTTGGGTTTCATGTCCCTTTAAGGTGAGCTGGGATGGTTGCATGGGGTAATAAAAACATCAGATTACTCCCATTATCATTCAGAAGCTTTATTAATGCTGTTATACCTCTCATGTACATATGAATACCAGATCTTTGATATGCCTATCCTAGATTTAAAGGGACAGTCTACAATATAATTTTTATTGTTTATAAAGATAATCCCTTTATTACCCATCCCTCAGTCTTGCACAACCAAACACTTATATTAATACACTTTTTACCTCTGTGATTACCTTGTATGTGTGCATCATCTGACAGCTCCATAATCACATATATAAAAGTACATTAATATAACAATGTTGGTTGTGCAAAGCTAGGGAATGGGTAGTAAAGGCATTAGCTATCTTTTTAAACAATAACAATTTTAGTGTAGACTGTCCCTTTAACTACAATTCCTATATGGCTACCACCATACTGCCTGCAAGAACATTTTTAGAAGTTTATCACCAAGTCAGCACATACATTATTAACGTACTAAAACATGTTTCCACCAAAGCTAATATTTAATCATTTGCATTGAGACTGACAATTATATTGTTTAATATAATGTCACGTCAAAGCTTTTATATTATATTCAATAGGAAATGCATTACAAGAAAGTATGTAGTCTGTGTGTGTGTGTAGTGTGTATGTATGTATGCTTGTGTAATGTGTATATGTATGTAGTGTGTACAGTATGTATGCTTGTGTAATGTGTATATGTATGTAGTGTGTACAGTATGTATGCAGTTTGTTTGTGTAAGTGTGTGAAGTGTGTATCAAATATACATAGTTTCTCATTAAAGGGGCGGGGCCTCATTTCAAGGGGTGTGGTCTAGTGCACCCCCATCTTCAAAATTCACCAGCCGCCACTGCCTAAGCTTAGAATTTTTTTTGTTTATTTTGCAATACATATTTTCTTTTGCCCTAACCTTATAGTATTGTGTTTATTTTAGTTATAAATGTATCATTTATATCAGTTATGCCTATAAATGACTATTATAATGTAGTACATGCATTGAGAAGTGAAAAAACAGTATAGCTTCACTTTAAGTACATTTTCGTTTTACATACATGCTCTGGTCCCATTGTGTACGTAAATGTGGGGTTTGCCTGTATGTATATATATATATATATATATATATATACTGTACATACATACATACATATATATATATATATATATATATATATATATATATATACACACACACACACATACATATATATAGTCTATGATTACGGAGATTGAAACCGGTAAGACTATGTTCTGAATTTTTAACAGCATGTCCTGCTGCTTTTAACTTGGAATAAAGCTATTTTCGATTTACAAATGGCTGTTTGTTGGAATTTTTTCTATATTCAATTATTGCCCAGTGGACATTGGGGTGTCCACTACTGACTACAGCCTCATACCTCCTTGGGCTCTAACTACAATATCCCTATCTGGGATACAGCGTTGGTGTACATTATAACATCTGTGTGCTGCCCAGGACCTGCCTACATTTGTCATACTGCTACCGTTGCCCGGCATGGTTGCTGAGATTTGCCGGATCTGTTGTGTTCCATATGGATCTCTCTGGCAGCATCGGTGGGCTTACTGACGGCTCAAGGAAGAAGCTGATTGGCTAAAGGGCGGTCACATGACGAATGGAGTATAGAGTCACGTGATACCAGAAGCATTGAGCACCAAGCGTGAACGCCAGAGCTGAAAAAGTTTGTTGTAATACAGGTCTCTCTGCTCTCCATTTCAACTTCGTACTTTGGGTGAGTGATATCGGAGACTACCTTCAGGTTGTGTCCAAGGACCTAGTGATGAACTGTTCCGGTTTTTCTATGCACTACTTCTGGGACTGTGCTTCACTACGTTGTTCTCCATTACCTTTTTTAAAGTTTTGGGGCTAGTAGTGAATTATGACTTCATTGTATCATCATTGCACTGATCTAGTTTCATTTATTAGGATATACATCTGCCTATGGGACTAATTATTACACATGTGATGGGACTATTATCAGGCACTTTATAAAAGTTGTAATCCTATGTAATTCTATGTCTCTTAGATCTGAAACGCTTTTTCTTGTTTGTGGCTGTTACTCTTGATGGCTATTATATTTCCCAGTTTGTTCTTTTCTTTTTATATACATATATATATATACACACACACATATATATAGAAACATAGAAACAT